>NC_058377.1:83916795-84191795 GCF_018350175.1 Felis catus | reverse complement strand
ATATTAACTGTATCTTTTGTGGAGGCCATGCACATCTACAGAAAGGAGGAGTAGGTAACTAGTAGATATGGTAATCTACTAGCCTCACTCTACTCAATCTCAATGAAGTCCATTTTCAGCTGTTCTGCATTGGTTGGTTTTTATTAATGTGTGGTATCTACTGCACTTTGGCTTATGAGATGGATAAAGCAATGACTAATTACTAGCCACCATACGTGTGTGCATGTAGGATGTATTTTTAGTCTGTATTGAGAAATATGTATTGTCAAGAAGCTTTTTAACTTTGTACTTGTAGACAGAAGATTCAAGTCAATAGAATAATGTTGCTTCCACAAAAGTGAACTAAATTGGTGTTTTGCACCTTTTCCAGCAGCCTCATTTAATTTCTGTGGGCTACTAGAGATGGCATGTCCTTTTTATTTTTTGCTCAAATCAAAATATATGTCCCCAGTTAATGCTATTTTCATGGCTCTGAATGTCTAGTTCAGTGACTACATACAAACTGAAAATTTCTTTTCTAATCCCAGCTGAGCCTCTCAAATTTTTGTCTTTATGTGCAGAGAGACAAGGGAGAAAAACATCCTTCATTTCACTTCAGGTAGACCTTGATTTCATTATTGACTGCCACTAATCAAGGTTAAATGTGGAGAGATTTCTCCCATCATGCATCGAGCACTTGAGTCTCAGCCATTCTGTTTTCTTGGCTTACATTTTTCTATACTACCCATAAGAATAAGCCTACTTTGTTAGTTCAAGATCAGAACTAATTTATTCACTCATACAAATTAATATTTATTAAGTTTTATACTGAGTTGAATAGTGTCTGTCAAAAATTCACATTCACCTAGAACCTCAGTATATGACTTATTTGAAAATAAGAAAACAGAATCTCCCCTGGAGCCCTGGGAAAGAACCAGCCATGCCATCCATCACTTTGTTTTTAGTTCTTTGAGATTCCGTTCTGACTGCTGGCTTTCAGAACTATAAACAAACAAAATTTTGTTGTTTTAAGACACTGTATTTGTGGTAATTTGTTCTAGTAGCATCAGGGAACCAAATCATCTTCCAAGGTAACACAATCATTAAATGGCAGAGCTGGGATTTGAACCAGTCTGGTTCCACCATCTGTGTGTTTAGTCACTAAATCTACTCTCTCTCTATACATGAATTTGAGATCATTCATTATAGTTTACTGAGTGAACTATAGTTCACTCTATAGTTTATAGAGTTATTTAATGTCATGAACATGGGAGGACTGGAATTCCAATACTAGCTTCCCAATTCATTGGTTGTCCTACCTTGGGCAGTTGTCTTACCTTTCTGCACCTCATGTTTTGTAACGGTTAAGTGTGATTATTATGCTACCTTTCAGTGCTGTTTGGGAATAGTGCATTTGAAGTGTACAGTACATTATATATTGTATACCAGACGACGTTCATTTAGTGTACCTTTTATCACCACCATGACTTGAAGATACAAAACCATCCATACACAAAGCTCTTTGTAGAAGTTTCTGGGCTGCTTACTTTGCAGTTATGCTCCCTTCAATCTACTTGCATTGTCTATGCTTGGATCAAGATAAGGATGTTGCTGTGTAATTAACTCATAGCACCGACATATTCTGAACATTTATTATAAAATATGTTGTGAAAACATTTTTTTAAAAGAAGGAATCTTGAACCACTTGTGCCACTTTTAGTTTTTGAATGTCTTTTCTTCTTGGTGCAGTATTCAGTGAATGTCTTTGGATTCTGGTTTCATCTTCTCTGATTTCTTATCCACTCTGCCAGTCACTTGCCTGTTTGCTCTTATGTCCCTTCCTTTCCTGACCCCTGTTATGTTCTGAATCTCAGGGGGGCTAACAGTTGTCATTTCTAAGACATTTTTGCCAATTGACTTCATGTTAGGTTCAGCCAGTGGAAGCGATGACAAGAAATTGGAGGACCAGAGGAAGGAAAAAGCCAGGGTGTTCCTTCCCTCACTCCTCTGCTCCCTGTGACATCTCTGCCAGGTATGGTGTCTCCTCAATGATTCCAGACTTTTCTGTAAAGCCTCTCTTGTTTGCCCATGGTCCTGGGATGTGGTAATATTTTATCCTAGATACTTTCTTCATATTTCCATCTTCAGGTATCATTATGGCCCTCTTGGTGTTGTTAATCTTGTCTCATACCTCCTAGTTTATTTTCAGGTTGCCCTAGATCTTTATAACTAGTTTTGGCATTAAAATTTCTCTACTGAACTAGCATGTGTGAGTTCTGTTTACTCGGACATCTTGAGCCACATACATTTTGATTCTGCCTTGAGATCAGCCCAAAGCATGATTTATCACCATGTCCTCTGTATGTGCCTGGTCCCAACTTCTGTATGTGCCTGGTTTTGGTCTTTTCATCTATCACTGTGAAGGCTTTCTACTTCACGCTTATTCTGTTTGACTCTATCTTTCCCTAACTGCTTCTTTTTTCCAGGCTGCACCTACTTGTCTTGCAATCTTAGATGAGAACCATTTCCCCCAAACCATTTCTCACACCTGAATTCATTCTGCTCTCAAGTCTTTTGGTTGCCTCCTTTGGACGTGTTAATCACCCATTCTCTACCTGGCAATGAAACCACACAGTGAGTTCTATGCTTTGCCTCTCTTCTTTCCATGATACTCCATACTTATCTCTATCCCAGATCTCATCACATTTAGTTGTTTGTCACTCTTGCTAGACCATGAGCAAATAGAGTTTAGAGACTTTCTTTTAATTCTGTGTCCCCAGGGTCATTTACGATGCTTGGCACAGGGCATATTCTATGTAAATGAATGCATTATAAGGAAAAGCAGTGGTTTAGCTTAGAGAAGCTGAGGGCAGATTTAATTACTATTTTCAAGTTTATATGGGAGATGCTGAGTTTAATAGGGACATAAAATCTGAGAGTTGGAAGGAATCCTAGAGGCCAACTAGACATCTGGTAGTTGGTTGTTTCCTTATGAATGAAAACTAGAATAAAGTGTAACAAACTTAAAAAAACCATATGGTTTCAAATGGAAATATGGAGGTCCATTCTATCAGAGTGATAGTAACCCAAGAAATTCAATTGAAGAGTCTCTAATCCTGGAAATGTGTGTGAAAATAATATATGGTTCCTAATCTTGGGTGTCTTGGATATTCATTTCTTTTTTAAAAAAATTTTTAATGTTTATTTATTTTTAGAGAGAGAGATAGAGCGAGCACAAGCAGGGGAGAGGCAGAGAGAGAGGGAGACACAGAATCTGAAGCAGGCTCCAAGCTCTGAGCTATCAGCACAGAGCACGACATGGCACTTGAACCCATGAACTGTGAGATCATGACCTGAGTTGAAGTTGGGCCCTCAACAGACTGAGCCACCCAGGTGCCCCATAGATAGTCATCTCTTAGGAGACTACAGGCTGAACTTGATAATTTCTCAAGGCACCCTCTGGTTATAGGTTTCTAGAATAGGTCTTAGTCTGAGGGGTTTGGAGAGCAAAAGAACCTGATTAACCTTTTTTTTCTTGATTAAACTTATAATTTATAAGCATTAAAATAGAAATAGAGGTGATAATTAAAATGTTTATTAAATTGAAATACGATTGAACTAGGTTAATTGGGACTGGATTCAGGAGATTTTTGAGGTAAGAAAGGGAACGTAGTCATCTAATCAGTGAACACAATTCTAAGTTTTTAAATAGCTTTCACTATATGTTTATGTCCTTAGCTGAAGGCCATTTGGCTCTAGAAATAGATTTTTTTTAACACAGGCAAAGGAGCAACATTTACAATCTTGATTCCAATTCCTTTCTCCTGCTGCTCTGACAGACATTTTATAAATGAGGCCCTTTTTTTCCCACTATCCACTTGGCCACACACAGGAGGCATGAAATATTTCCATATGCAGGGTCTGAATGAGGGATAATGCCAGCTCCTGGGTCCAGCTCCTGGGTCCAGCTCTTCAGGCTTGCTTCTAAATAGGAAGTTCTCATGTTGAATTAAAGGCACATCAAAGAATCTTTCAAAGCATCTCTGAGTCAGGTAAATCAGTACTTCTAGGAGGCAGAAGAAAACTCCAGTGTGTAATAAAGAATAAAGAAATGGACCCATCAGAAATGCAGCACTGTGTGGTGAAAGGACAAGGCCTTCCAGGCTGGAAGGCTGGTTGCATAATTTGACACCTCTGTTTCCTCATCTGTATAATTTACAGCATAGGATGGGAGGAGGTAAGACTATCTCTAAGTTTCCTTCCAGTGAAACACCACTGAAACTATAAAAACATTTTTAGGGGTGCCTGGGTGGCTCAGTTGGTTAAGCTTCTGATTTTGGCTCAGCTTCATGAGTTCGAGCCCTGAATCCGGCTTTCTGCTGTCAGCATGGGGCCCACTTTGGATCCTCAGTCTCCCTCTCTGCCCCTTTCCTGCTCATGTTCGTTCTCTCTCTCTCTCTCTCTCTCTCTCTCTCTCTCTCTCTCTCTCTCTCAAAAATAAATATTAAAAAAACATTTTTCAGCATCATGGTCATTAAAACAGACACAAAGCCAGAGGATAAATGCACATTAGTATGAATTTCCAGAGTTATTCCCTTTTCTTATTTTTTGGTATCTTATTACCCAGGAGGTTTTTGTTTTGTTTTAGAATAGAAACAAATACTGCATAAGAGAATGAAACCTCAGGGCTGCTGACACAATCATAAGGGTTGGTTTCATCTGATTCTTCTTACAATAGTAGGTTCACTGTGAATGTTCAGGTTGATGAGCATCCAAATGCAGAGTGATTGAGCAGGCACAGGTGTCATAAACTCACCGACAGTAAGAGATGGAAAGACATATATTTTTTTTTCTTTAAGAAAGACTAATTGAGGAGCTACTATGGGGTCAGGATCTGTAAGGAGGGAGTTAAATCATGAATTTTTATGGAAGTTTTCATTCTCTCTTACATTCCACTTTATATCTCATTTAACTAAACCACCTACTATTTATCCTCTCCCTACATTGAGAAGTCCCAATGAGAAGACTTTCTCAAAGCCCCAGTGAGAACCAGTCACCTGGAATATCTATAGCATATAATGTGTGGTTTTTAATTCTGTTGAACATCTAATGCATTCTGCTTTTTGTTGGAGTTAATTGTCTATGTATTTCCTCACCCCATTACATAATACATCTCTTTCACAGCAGTATTGTCTTACTCATTTTTAAATTTTCCTTCTTCATTTCTTTTTTACAATTTTTTTAACCTTTATTCATTTTTTTGAGAGACAGAGAGAGACAGAGTATGAATGGGGGAGGGCCAGAGAGAGGGAGACACAGAACCCGAAGCAGGCTTCAGGCTCTGAACTGACAGCACAGAGCATGATGTGGGGTTCGAACTCACAGACAGTGAGATCATGACCTGAGCTGAAGTCAGATCCTCAACCAACTGAGCCACCCAGGCGCCCCTTCCTTCTTCATTTCTTAATACAATAGCCAGCATATGAAAAAACTTAATAAATACTTATAAAATATGTACAAGCTAATAAAAAGTAATACTTGTGGAGTCTTTGCCATATTAAGAGTGGTTCTTAACACTTTGTATGTATTATCATACTTAACTCTATATCATAGGCATTACATTTATCATTATTTTACCAACAAAGAAACGGAGACCCAGAGAATTTCAATAACTTTATTAAGATCAGGTACCAACTGGAAAGCCTGTACTCTTAGCCATTGTATTATATGGTCTCTTAACTAAAAGAATAAATAACTGGTGATTAATCCAAATGAATGGAAATGTTAAGTGGGTATCAGAAGCTGTATTTTCAGGAGCTCCAGTGACAATGTTTGGCTAGAGATTTGATTGGCATTGAGAAGCCTGCATAATAAGAATCATGGCCTATTTCCCCATTTGGTTGCTTGTTACTGCAGTGAAAGTTTAAATCCTCACCCTTCCTACAATTTCCTATATGGCTTAGAGAAAAAGTGACTCACTGGATAAATGTAAAAGCAAGTAGCCCAGTTTTCATCTTTATACATTCCCTAATAATAGTCAAGAAGAATATGAAAGATAGTTATGGTGAGTTTAAGGCCGGTTGCTGGTGGTAATAGGCTGTATGACATGGCTGGCTTACTTACCACAATGACAACAACAGAACTCTTTTGAGATACTCAGGAAATGATTAAGTATAGCTTGTGGACTTGGAAACACTTAATATCCTATCCAAGTGGCTGAGCATTTGCGTAGTTCGTATGGCTTGTAATGGGAAGTTTGGCCTGGGTGTTCACATGCACATATTATTTCCTAAAACTTATAAGAAAACCATATCTAACCCAGGAATTGTCAGCTGAATCTTTTGAGGACTTTTAAGATCTACTCTTTTAATAACTTTCAAATATGCAATACAGTATTATTAACTATAGTTGCCATGTTGTATCTTACATCCCCATGACTTGTAAGTTTGTACCTTTTGACCTCCTCACTCATTTTGCCCATCCTCTCCACCTGCTTCTCAACTGCCCACTCCCCAAGTTGATTTTGACAACTACCAATCTCTTCTCCGTATCTATGACCATGATGGGTTTTTGTTTGTTTGTTTTTTAGATTTCTTATATAAGGGAGATCACAGTCATATGATATGTATCTTTCTCTGTATGACTTAATTCACTCAGCATGCCCTCAACTTCCACCCATGTAGTTGCAAATGGCAAGATTTAATTCTTTTTTTAATGGGTGAATAGTATTTCAGTGTGTGCACATGTGCCACATCTTTTTTATCCATTCATCCATCGATGAATACTTAAGTTTTTTTCCATATCTTGGATGTTGTAAATAATGCTGCAGTGAGCACAGAGATGGATCTCTTTTTGAATTAATGTTTTTTGTTTTCTTCTGGTAAATACCCAGAAGTAGAATTGCTGGATCAGTCAGTACTCTGAAACCAGATATGAATTAGCTTTGGCCTAAAAAGAGGGAGGGGTGCCTCAGTGGCTCATTTGGTTAAGTGTTTGACTTTGGTTTAGGTCATGATCTTACAGTTTGTGAGTTCGAGCACTGCGTCAGGCTCTGTGCTGGCAGTTCAGAGCCTGAAGCCTGCTTTAGATTCTGTGTCTCCTTTTCTCTCTGCCCCACTCACACTCTCACTGTCTCTCTCAAAAATAAATAAACATTAAAAAAAATTAAAAGTGGGAAGTTAGAAAGCTTATTTAACAGAGGGTGGGGTAGCAAGAGCAATCAGGACAAGAAAGAACTGGCATCTATGATAACTTGGTCATCTCAGGCTTTCATCTCTACCTTTCTCTCTGTGTAGCTTTCTTATTACCAAAGATTTTTTTTAGCAAGATGGAGGCTGTGTCCTCTCAAAGCTCTAAAGTCATACAGCACCATTTTAGGAAAGAACATGAAATGCATTCTCTCTCTAGTTCCATGTTAAGCAGTCCTAAGGAGAAGTTCTGATTGCCTCCATTTGCAGTCAGTGCACATCTTTGGACTCACAATTTGGCTGAATACTAGGATAGATCCATCATGGGCCAGAGGTTGACTGTGGATACTGATTGGATATGCAAAAATCTGGAAACTTCCATTCCAAATACATGCTTACAGTGAGAGGAAAGAAAGGTACTCAGAAGTTGGTTCCTGACCCAGGAAGATAAAAGCAACACATGCCTCTTCACAGGTCCTTAAATTCAAGCTTGTTAGTGTTCCATTTCTGAAGGTGTAAAACCACCTCTCAGTAATAACTCATAAGAGTATGCAGCAAATAATTAAACTGCCAAAAGATTCAATACATTATTTCTGTATAGGAGAGCTACAGGAGCAACCAAGTTATTAAGGCTCACTACTAAGCCTGGAATTAGAGTAGGGGGAGTCAGCTCTATGATTGCAGTGTTTAATAACTTCAACCCAAGGCAGGCTGCCATGTCTATTTCTGCAATAGCAAGTGCCTTCCAGAGAGAATGGGAAATTTCTTCAGGGGAGAGCTACTTTGCACAGATCTACCAGTATGTGACTGCCTGAATTTCCATTGTCTGTGCTTTCTCTTTGATTGGATACATAGATTGTACTGGTTCTAAAGGTTCAAGTCCCAACTCTCATTTACTAATCTGTATGAACCTTGAACAAGTAACTTACTTAATGGCCCTAAGCTTTGTTTTCTCATCAGCAAGAGAGAACCCTAATAACATTTTCCTCATAAGGTTTCATCAGAATTAAATAAAATAACTACAGCATGTGCCTAAGATAGTGTCTGACGCATAGTGTATATTGATTTAATTTTTTTTTTCTAATTTGGGGACGCCTGGGTGGCTTAGTTAAGTGTCTGACTCTTGATTTCAGCTCAGGTCATGATCTCACAGTTCATGAGTTTAAGCCCTGCATCGGGCTCTGCACTGACAGCACAGAGCCTGACTGGAATTCTGTCTCCCTCTCTCTCTGCCCCTCCCCTGCTCACATGCACACACACACACACACACACACACACACACTCTCTCTCTCTCTCTCTCTCTCTCTCTCTCCCCCTCAATAATAATAATAACAATAACAATAATAATAATAAAAGTTAAAAATTAAAAAAACACTTTTTTTTTCTAGTTTGTTGCTAGTATTACTATTTTTGCTGATATTGTTCCTTTACTCTTCATGGCCAGTTTTGCTTCTCTAAGATAACTGCATAACTCTACTTTGATGCATTTTTGTTCTGATTATATAGCTTAGCTTCCAAATGGCAACCTTATTTCTGCTTTTTTCATTTCCTTAGGAGTCTCAAAATTGTTGCCCCATGTAGTGAATTTCAATTTTATATACTTTTAAAAGAAGTCTCAGATCTTAAAATTTTCAGCTTCTGAGATTTAAAGAATTCTGCCACCAAAGATGCTTAGAAGGATTGTGCAGATATTTCCCCTGAAGACTCTTTCCCTGTCTAGAATAGACTGTCTTGAATCTGCAGTGATATGGATTGGACAGAAGAGAGGTCTCCCAGAGTAAATTTGGGGCCTTTCTTGCTTCTTGTCTAGTGACAAGTAATGTGTATAGAAGAAGAAACATCTTTACTGTTCCATGAAAACTCAAGCAAAGGCAAACCTAACTTCCTCACTTTCTCCCCCACTCCCCCACCCCCACAAAAAAAAAGAAAAAGAAAAAGAAAAAGAAAAAAAGAAAAAGAAAAAAGAACCCATCTAATTCACAGGGATGGCTGGATGAAAAGCTTGAAACGCTTTAATTATTAATAAGGTAAACTAGAGTACAAGTGATCATAGTATCAGACAGAAAACACTTTAAAGGGTAAGTTTGAAGGCAAGTATTACATGGTGGCTTGATTGAAAATGCAGGTAGCGCTCTACAGTAGAGTCTGGGGGGAAATTGAAGACACTTATTTTTATCAAGAAAACCAATTTTGGAAAACTCTAGGTACTTTCTTCAAAGAGGAATTATTATCAGTTCAGTCTTTTCTCAGTCCTCAATTTTATGTGAACAGCAACTGCCAGGCCAGACATGATTTAGTCAAGGTGGGAAGACTTTCAATAAACAAAAATAGGGATTGACTGAGGTGAGCTTGCAAAATGTAAAGCTGGGAAGTCTGTTCAGGATAAAATGCCAAGGCTAAGAAATAAAAATGTAATAACACTACAAGAACTTTTTGTTATTATAACACAAATCTGTTTACTACTACTTCTTGTCCTCCATTTTATTAATAAGTTGAAAAGAAATGTGTTTACTTATAATGTCCTGAGGTAGATTTTCATTTTTTAGGGGTCCCTTGGGTTTTCTTCTTGCCTTTCCCTGTGGTGATGGAGGTTTGGAAGTCCAGGCATTAAGACTTTATATTGATGATCAAAATGTGCCAGTTTCATTTGCCTCTTCAGACCCACCCTGTGTCCTTTTTTATATTGCTGTGTACCAGGATGGTGACTTTTCATGGACTACAGCCATAGTCTCGGTTGCCCATTGGTTTCCACTTGGTTTCAGCGGGAAACTGTTGGGCAGTAAAAAGTGAAGCTAGGGAATTTTTCCTCAGCTTACTGCCTGCAAAGCTCAGAGTTGATAGCTCTGATTTTCAAC
This sequence comes from Felis catus, assembly GCF_018350175.1. Lineage (NCBI taxonomy): Eukaryota > Metazoa > Chordata > Mammalia > Carnivora > Felidae > Felis > Felis catus. Next base: position 84,181,774 of record NC_058377.1, on the reverse strand, counting down.
CAAAGTTCACATTCCTTAATGGTGGTCCTCTCCTACAGATATAGGCCCATGCCTGGATCAGAGTTCAGTTAATACCTTCCCCATACATATAGCTAAGAGATTAGAGGTACTGCTAGGAATGGATAGGTAGAAATGGATATTGGAGTGACACTTAACAGATATCCAAGATGAAAACCAAAATGGCAAGTCTAATTGAGGAATTTAAATCTCAGAGAGATTCAGAAAGTGCATAGGGTAACATAGAAACTAGTGAAGCCGGAATTCAAGCCCATATTTTCAGATTTCAAAGGATGCACTTCATTTAAAGCTTTGGTTTGAATCTTAGTGTTCTTCCCATGGCTCTAGGATTCCATGTATTATTCAGCATTATTTGGAAGGTAGTAGAGCATCCAGGTTAAGAGTACTGGAGCTAAATCATTTGAATTCAAATACCAGGTCTTACTATCTACTTTATGATGATATTATAAGGATTAAATGAGGTAGTCCATTTCTTTAGAACAGCTCCTGACACACAGATAGTAAGTATGAAGAGTTGATTGATACCATTAGCATCACCACTACTATTCATTCATAAGGTTGTTGTGAGGATTAAATGGTCTAGTGAAGGTTGTGAAAAATGTTGCATTCCAAATACATGATGCCTTTATAGTTGTAAGATGTGGAATAAGAAAGAAAGAAAGATAATCAAAGATGACACCATAATCTATGGTTTGAGCAACCAGAAGAAGGAAGTTGTCATAAACTGAGATGTGGAGACATTTGAGTTTTGTAGAAATTCTCCAGGAAAAATCAATTTATCTTCTTCTTATACATGAGAAAACTAAGTTCAAATGGATCAGACAACTTGTCTGAGATCACATGGTCAAGAAACAGTAGAGTTGGAATTCCAACCCAGGTGTATCTGGCTACACAACCTGTTCTGTAGATTTCAGTTTTAGGTACAAAAGAAGATTCAGTTTTTCAGGAGTTTTGTTAGTTGATTTTAAATCTGAATATCAGCCCTCTTGTTTACTTCTAAATTTATAAGTGAATTAATTTACTCTCATTTGTTTCTCATAGCTATAATGTAAAATAAGTTTCATTTTTCCTCCCCTCTTCCACTCTCATTTCAGAAAGATGAGAAAACCAAAAATAAAGGAAAAGCAACAACCTGAGTCATACAACCTGTTTGTAATTGAGCTGTTTCTTGAGTTCATGTTTTATGCTTGTATGCCCCACTGAGTGCTTCTAACACCAAAGGACAAAAGTAGTATGGTTTGGTCAGAAATAAATTTGTCCTCAATTGGTTGAGAATTATGGGATATTTATTTATTTCCTGCATTAAGATAGAAAGAAGTGTCATATAGAAGCTTGAAGGGTTGACTTCTTTAGTGTTGACCTTCTAGATGAAGTGAAGAACATACTAAGAGGGTTAGGATGATGTTGTATTGGAAAATACGCAAAAATAAATATGATAGAAAGATTGATCATATAAGATTGATGCAATATCCACTATGTATTCAAGTAATTATCACCATTACTATAGAAATTAAAGCCAAGTTAAAGACTAGAAGAATAATCTCTAGTTGAGATGAAACTGTCTAGTATACACAATTTTTATTCCACGGATAGAAATATTCCTTTTATTGTGAGAGAGCACACTAGTAAGGAGATAATAACATTTTTAATTTTAGAGCGAAATCAACATATGCAAAACAGTTACTTTTTTCTCTTTTAGTCATGCCAGTGTGAAAGGAGAAACAGGAAGGCCATTAACTCATTCAGAGTTTCAAAATATTTATCAGATATCTATTATATGTCAGACCCTATACTAGGTGCTGGAGATCTAAAGATCTCTAAAGCATATTAATTTGTTTTTAAGAAACTCCCAGTGTCAGAAATATCAAAAGGTAATTGCAGTGAAGTCTAATATATTGCACTGGTGACAAGAAGCAGACAGAGAGTAATTTTTGGGGTAGGTTAGAGGCTTAAGGAAAAAGGAGAAGAAGGGTTTTGCAAACAAGTAGAAATTGACCTTGCAGATAAAGTGAAAGCAGAGGATGGGTGTAGATAGAATTCGAAGAAGGGGGAACATTGAAAACCACATATGGAAGTTACACATCTTGGGGAAATGGATGAATTGTAGATGTATGAGTATGATTGTATTGGGTGGAATGGAAGGAAGGAGATGAAGCCAAAGAGGGGTCAAATTCTATATCCTATGGGATTTTGAATTCTATATTAAGAGTTTTTACTTTACATTCTAAACAGAGAAGAACCTTAGAAAAATTTGAAGTAGGGAAGAAACTGAAACAAAATAACAGAGTATGAGATGTATTAAGTTATGTGTATAATCAGTTTATATTAGGTTTCACTGTAGTAACAAACTACTCCCAAATCTCAGTACTTTCCAAAAAGAGATTTTATTTCTCACTAATACATTTGAGTTGTGGTTCTGCTCTAAGCCTCTTCACGTCAGAATACAGACTAAAAAAACCAAAAAACGAAAACAAAAACAGTTCCTATCTAGGCTTATGACTCTGGGAAAAGAACAATGGTAGAACATGCAATAGTGACTTTCATTGCTTCCTGTTCCAATTTTTTTGGCCAAAGCTGGTCACATGGATAAGCCTGATGTCAATGAAACAGGGACATATCATCCTATTGTAGGAAGAGGGAGAATAAATAATTAGGAACAATCATATAATTAATGTCAGTGCGAGTATAATATCTGTTTATTTCTATTTTTTTAATGGTTTTAACCAGAAGACTGGTGTGTGTGTGTGTGTGTGTGTGTGTGTGTGTGTGTGTGTGTGTTCTATCACATATTATGGTGCTGTTAATAATCACGTCTATGTCTTACCCTCTAACAGTGGTAACACACTTGACATACTCAGTTGAATGGTTGCTTGCTTTACTGCTATTATAGAGGAAGAAGCAAGATAAAGCTGAAGTATTTTTGTCCTCATGATTCCTTCCCCAAATATTTTGATAACAAACTCTGTTTTCTCCCTCTATAATAACTGGAAACCACTTGGCAGGTAACAGCTCCTTATACAAAAGCCATGAGACTCACTCTGTTGCTCAGAAACCATCCCCTTGTAATCGTTAGTCCAGTTTAGCCCCAAGGCTTCTGGCTGCACACAGTTCCCTTCCTCCTTCTCTTTTGTGATCAATTATATAGCATATTAACTCAAGAAGTTGCAAACCGAAATGAAAGAGAAAGATAGCACAGAGAAGAAAATAAGTTATTTTCTGCTTGAAAGAACTGTGAGCCTGTGGATTTGGAAATCTCAGAAGGAAAGTCAGAGGCTGGTGTTTGTTACTGCTGAACCCAATGTTCATTTTGGGGAAAAGAAAAGCAGGATGAGGATATTAATCTTTCCTTTACTGCTGTACTTCTCCCAAAACCTTAGATATATGGGCCGTCATTCTAGAGAAATAGATTAGTGTTTGCATTTTGCAGAAGCAGAGGACTAGGAAGAGAGACTTTATAGAAGTTTTCTGCAAATTGGATAGGTCACCCGAGAAGAAGTAGGATCGAATGTTACTGAAAGCCATTCATTGTTCTGTTGCATGGTCATGTCAGTCATTTTTGTTCAAATATGGTTTCATACTTCCTATATTCAACCTCACTTGATATTAGATGATAGGCATTTTGGATACTAATTTTTTTCAGGGTTTTTATCTATCATGGAACTTACTTGAAACAATTTTTATTTTCATTATTTTTATTTTTTAATATGAAATTTATTATCAAATTGGTTTCCATACAACACCCACTGCTCATCCCAACAGGTGCCCTCCTCCTCAATATCCATCACCCACCCCCCTCTCCCTCCCACTCCCCATCAACCCTCAGTTTATTCTCAGTTTTTAAGAGTTTCTTATGGTTTGGCTCTCTCCCTGTCTAACTTTTTTTCCCTTCCCCTCCCCCATGGTCTTCTGTTACGTTTCTCAGAATCCACATAAGAGTGAAAACATATGGTATCTGTCTTTCTCTGTATGACTTATTTCACTTAGCATAACACTCTCCAGTTCCATCCATGTTGCTACAAAAGGCCATATTTCATTCTTTCTCATTGCCAAATAGAAACAATTTTTAAAGTAATTGAGTATTAGTAAATATACTCTTCATTTCAATTGGTTGGGTGCTACTTTGTCCTAGGTCTGTGTGAAGTGATAATATGTGTGAAATAATGATAAACAAAATGGAGTACTTCCATGTATGGTGCATATGCATTCAGCTTTCTCAAAAACATGTATTATCTACTTATGCTAGATCCTGTGCTACGTGAACAAAAATGGATGAAGTGCATGACCTCCCAGAGACTATATATTATTCATGGCAAAGAAATTTAATCTATAGAGCTAGTGTTGTAAGCAGTAAACAAGTTCATCTTCCAACTGTTTCACACATATTTGATGAGCACTTCTAAATCTCAAAGAACTGTGTCAGAGCTGAGTATAAAGGATAGATTGTGATCCTTGCCATTTGTGGGGCTTATAGTTCTGATTAAAACTAGTCAAGATATTTTATTTTATTTTTAAATGTTTATTTATTTTGAGAGAGAGAGAGCACAAGGAAGTGAGTGGGGGAAGAACAGAGAGAGAGAGAGAGAGAGTGAGTGAGAGCGAGAGAGAGAGAGAGAGAGAGAGAATCCCAAGCAGGCTCCACGCTATTAGCTCAGGGCCTGACATGAGGTTCAATCTCCAACAGTGAGATCATGACCTGAGTCCAAGTCAAGAGTTGGATGCTTAACGGATGCTTAACTGACTGAGACACCTAGGTGCCTGAAACTTAGTCAAAATATTTTAAAGAAAGCATATGGTACATTCCATCACAGAAGTGCTAGTAATAATAATTATAATGGTGATAGTTATGGTAACAATAGCAGCTAACACTCATTTTACTCTTATAATCTGCTGGACATTTTTCTAAGAGGATTACATGTTTTAACACCTTTACTACTACAATAACAATGCAAAATAAGTATCATCTCCATTTGACAGTCAAGATAGAGTCAAGATATAACTGATGGTATCTCGTAACTAATAGGTTAAGTGTTTTGCTCAATACCACCTGGTTATTAGGAAGTAAGGCAAGATTTTTCAACTCCTATGATAAGACTGTAGGATTTGGATCCTTAAGAACCCCAGGAATAAGTAGGAATTATGTTTTGTAAGAATAAGTAGGCATTTATTGGGATAAATAAGAATAGGTTGTTTATGAGAGTGTAGAAACACGGTTTATTTTGGACTGAGGTGATCAAGAATGTTTATTGAACAGGATGGGGTTGGAAGTGGGCTTTTTATATGTCAGACAAATTACTAAGGTGATCTCCTAAGCTCTTCTTCTCTTACATGGCATTTAAAAAGGCCTTTGTACCTATTCATGAGAAAGAAGGTCTAATTAAATTTTCAGAATATTTTGTAGGAACATCTGAGAGCAAAATATGAATAGTCCTACCTTCCAGAAGGTTTTCTGTTAGGAGCCTCAGAGTGTGAAGAGATTTCACTATAGAGAGAAGACATGATTCGAGGTTTGCCAAATTTAGAAATCACATGAACTGTTGGATATAGAACAAATTTTGATTTTTCTTTGGTCTTTCATTCCACTTTCTATTAGATCAGTGTGAACATTCCCTGCTTTCTCCAGTCCTACTTTATCTTCCTCTTCCTTTTTTTCCCCTTCTTTCTCCTCCTCCTCTTTCTCTCCTCTTCTAAATGCATCCCAAATATGACATTACATATAAAACAAAATAAACTCTTTGCCATAGTCCATCTGGAATGGATCAAGATCTGATTTCCGCATCTCAATTCCTTAGAAATGAGCATTATTTAAAAAATAAAGTTAAACCTAACTTCATAGAGCCAACAATAATGTGTCTAAAGATTATATTCATGCTGGGTTTGGTTCGAAATTTATGTTCAGCTGAATAGGCCACTGGTTTCTGTTAAATTGCAGTTAATGTCATCCATTTCATTGAAAGTTCCAGAGAATAAATATAACCCTTGAATTTTGATGCATTTGCATGACTACACTGCATACCATTTTCTCTAGATTACGCAGCACCATACTTGATATTTATGTAAGCAGTATTGTGAGAATACACAGTTTCTTCCCCCAGAATTGCAATGTGTTCAACAGCATAGGCCTGCCTACTTTGGGAAAACTTGAGATGGGAGCATATGAACTTTGGGTACAGATAAATTAGAAAGTTCGAAAACAACACCTGGCTTTAAAGCAACTCTATAATGGAATAATTTTGTATGCATTGAGATATTCACAGTATGATTAAATTTCCTAGGCCTTTTTTTCTTCATACAACTTTTCAGTATCCTACCTATCACGTGAAATAAAGAACACATATTCATAGAGCAGCTTTCTACTTTAAATTGCTTTAAAAATAATTATGTGATATTCTAAGCTTCAGGGTAAAAAATAGGTAGACATGAACCTTTATGGAACTTTGTTTTAAATGTGATTTGCACTGGTGAGGATACAATATGTATAAATGGAAAAGTTTAATCAGAACCATGGACATAAAAATCAACACCGATATAGATTTTTGTGGTTTTTTTATTCCAGGGAAGAGGAATTTAGCCCTCAAAATAGTATGTGTATTCCCACACCAATAATTAACTTAGAAAAAAATAGTTGAGGTGGATTTTTTCTGAGTCATTGGGATATGGTCTTCGAGTCCTCTTTCTAATTAGTTGGGGGTATCCATCAGCACACTTTGCTAAGTTAAATGATATGGTGCAGCGTTAGTAGTTTGACAGGTTACTCTATTACATTTCAGTGGGAATATTTTAACAAAACAAAGCATTTAAAAAAGTAGGTAAAGTGAATAACTGTCTAAAAGCTCTGTAGCCATACTTATTGGGGAAAGATATAGGACACAGGAATACCTTCTGAATTATTATTTGAAAAATTTACTTCCAATACTTCAACCACTCCAAAATGGATATTTATCATGTCAGTTCAGGGAGAAGGGCTGTCAATTATGGAATGAGGGTAACCACATGGCATCTCTCAGTCTCTCATCCATACTTTTACTATGCTACAAGTGGTGGCACTCCAGGCATGTAGGCACAGATAATGACAGTGGAAGATTTGTTTATAAAGGCAGTTTCCCAGGCCTATTACTCATGGAATGGATCATTGGAATTGATTCCAGAAGCATGGTGACACTACAGAGTGATTGCCAAGGATGCAGGCTCTAAAGGGTCAGACAAACCTGAGGATGAATCCTCGTTTCTTCTACTTATTAGTGCTATGACCTTGGGGGAATTTTGTTTTTCATGCTTTACTGTCTATGTGCAATAAAGACAAATAACACCTCAGAAAATTTCTTTGAGGATTAAATTCAATAAGTGCAGAGCTACCATGAATATTACCATTATTACGTTTGTTTTCATTCAAAATTGTGTTTTAATACAACTACTGTTCTGAAAGTCCAACATGTCTAAATTCATTTATTAAGGGTTGTTAATGGACAATCATACACTTCTTGATTTCCTCTTAGCTAACCAAAAGAATATTTATGGTATAACAAGCACTTCTTGCTGCGCCTACATACAAAAAAGCTGATAACTAAGTTTGTAATTAAAAAAAAATAGGGGCATCTGGGCGACTCTGTCAGTTAAGCTTCTAACTATTGGTTTCAGCTCTGGTCATGATCTCATGGTTCATGAGTTGGATCCCCGCATCAGGTTCTGTGCTGACAGCGTGGAGCCTGCTTGGCATTCTCTCTCCCCCCCTCTCTCTGCCCCTCTCCTGCTCACTCTTCCTCCCTCTTCTCTCTCAAAATAAATAAATAAACTTAAAAAAAGGAAAAAATAGCCACTTGACTAATCTTTATATTTATTTATTTACCACTTGACTCTTTAAAAGAGACCCAGCTGGATTCATTACCTCGATTTTAGATAATGTCCTGTAGTCTAACTTTGCCCTTGGCCAGAAGGGGAGGAATGAGAAAGAGATAATCAGTCCCTGACACCCAGGAGCTGGCCTGGTGCTATCAGCTAGGGCTTAATGTTTCTATAAGCTGGCCTAGCACTCACAACTATGCCAGCTTGATGTTTTTCTGTTGAGCATAGATAATTTCCAAGAACAGCGATATCAGGCAATGCAACTTTGTGATCTTTGATTCAAGACAAAAACAAGACCATTCTGTAATTGTGTCTGAATAAAGACAAAATGCATACTTTTGTCCAAGCCATAACAATGACCAAACATTTTTCTCACCTTGGCTAGTATGAATGACTTCTGCTTCTTTATTTGATAGTTTTAAGTTTTTTAATTTATTTAAGCTTATTTATTTATATTGAGAGAGAGAAGTAGGGATGTCAGAAAGAGAAGGAGAGAGAGAGAATATCAAGCAGGCTCCACGCTGTCAACGTAGAACCCGAAGTGAGGCTCTAACCCAAGAACCAAGAGACCATGACCTGAGCCAAAATCAGGAGTTGGATGCTTAACCACTGAGCCACCTATGTGCCCCTATTCAATAGTTTTTAAGTCTCAGTCTAGTCTTCCCTCTTTCTAGATAAAATTAAGACAGGCATTCATGGAGTTATCCCTACTTTATGATGCATACAATCCAAAGAAAACTCCACCTCCTCACATTCTAACATCGTCCAACACAAGCCTAAATCTATGTGTTTTCCAACACTCTTTTACTGAGATGCCCCATGGTTCTCTCTGGTGTGTATTCTCCCTCACTTCCACAAGTTGTAATAAACCCAAGTTGTTAAATTTTAGGTGCATTTCTGATGGTCTTGAGCTGGAGGATGTGGACAAAGCCGAGCAAATAAACTATGTGATATTGAAAATGAGAATGTGAGTCAGGTACACTGCTACAAATGTTTTAAAAAATTCAAATGGAGTGACAATTTTGCTTTCCTTAATCTTCAAACAAAGTTAGTCTCTTTTGCTCCTTTGTACTAAAATGGATGAGCTTTCTTTGGAAAGGAAAAATGACAAATGGATTTTTTCATGATGGACCTGGGTTCCTTTTGGGAGCAGTCTCTGCCGTGTATCCTGAGGATAAATCTTTCACAAAGACAAACCAAGAAAAATCCCTGAACTCCACACTCCAATTAGTAAAACTTCTAGAACAGTAAAATTTTGGTTAGTAGATTATGATAATGATTGTTAGGACTGGGTAGGTAGAGCTAGGGAGTTCTGGTTTACTGAATGTTTGGGTTTACTAAATGTTTTCTTCAATAATAGTGTGACAGAAACAAAACAACTTTGAAGTTGCCAGCATTAGGAAGGGGAACATTGAGAGAAAGAAAGAAGAAGAAGAGGAATGATGTGGATTGTTCACCAGTATTTCAGGAAATAGAGGAACATTATATGGGCTGGAAGGTTTCTGTGGCTGGCTAAGAGCAGTGTCAGAAAAACAAAGGACCGAGTATATTCTGTGCTGCCATTTGGGAGAAAAGCAATGATATCTATATGCATAAACGTATAAATTCATTGATATTCTCATAAGAATGTATAAGAAACTGATAACAGTGACTGACTCCAGGCAAGAGAACTAAGTGGTTATGTCCGAGAGGGGAAGGGAGATTTACTTCTCATCTCTATCTATCTAGATGTACACAAATACATGTGTGTACATATATATGTAGACACACATATATAAGAAATGCTAGTAAGATATATATAGGAAATGTTTACCACAAAAATTCTTTCTTTACTAAAAATATATAATATTTTACTATAAAACTAATAAATCATAAAAGGAAAGTGTAGAGAGTAATGTCTATATAACACTTTTACAAACATTAAAGAAAAAAAAGAAATATTAATTGCAAATTAGTACAACTTGAAAGTTCTCTGGAGTCTTTTTGGAGTCATTTCAGTCTGAATCCTGCCTCTCCTGTTTTAGATGGATGACAGTGTGCTTCAGCATAAGTGACCTAAACTTCCTGAAACATAGCTTTTTCATCTTAATAGAGAAGTTTCAAAATATCTATCATCCAGCCTCATGGTGCAGATTTAGTGAAATAAAGGAGAGACACACTTAACCCAGTGAATGTTGTATATGCCTTCCCATGTCTTTCCCATTTGCTGATTTTGATCCTCCCAGCCCCGCCTCCCCCAACCCACTTCCATGGAGTGATGAGCAGTGTAGCCTGTAACAAGAGACCTGTCAGTAGTACACCTTGCAGAGAGGAAAGGTAGAGGAGAGGTGGGCACAGTCCTACTCTGCATAGAGACTGGCAAAGAGAGGAATGGCCAATAGTTCCTGTAGTAGTTTCCTAGGGCTGCAGAAACAAATTACTATAAGCTTGGTGGCATAAAACAACAAAAACTAATGCTCTCACAGTTCTGGAGGCTAGAAGTCTGGAAACCAAGGGACCAGCAGCACTATGCTCTCTCTGGGGGCTCTATGGAAGAATCCTTCCTGGCCATTTCCTAGCTTCTGGGTGCCTTGGGCAAGCCTTGGCCTTTCTTCCTTTGTAGTTCTATCACTCCAAGCTCTGCCTCTGTGGCCTCATGGCCTTCTTCCCTGGGTCTCTGTGTACCCTCTCCTCTTTCTATAAGGGCAGCAGTATTTGGATTTAGGCTTATTCTGATCTAACGTGACCTCATGTTAACTTTATTACCTCTGCAATGATCCATTTCCAAAAAGGTTACATTCATAGGTACTAGAGGGTTAAGATTTAAACCCACCTTTTGGGGGAAATAAACTTTCTACCTCACTTCCATCAGAAAACAGATTTGTAGTAGTGTGGAGAGGGAAGAACATAATAGCTAATTTTGGATCTGGTCCTTCTCATCCACCTGTATTTCCACTAAGGAAGGCCCAATACATTCTCCAAAAGCATGCAAAAGCAGTCAAATGAACGAATGTCCCCTACCCCCAGCCTATGCTCCCAACTGACTGCTTTACAAATATTTTGCCAGGCATATTTTGAACCTGTCAGTAATAGGATCAACTTGAAGCAATCTGAGTGTCCATGTTTCCCAGTAAAGAGCATTCTCTTGGCTTAAGAAAGTGCTAGGCAAGATTATATCCATATAGGTTTATGCTCAATTTATTAAAAGTCTCATTTTCCATTTTCCTTTATTTCTTATGCTTTTATTCTTAGAATTTATTCTAAGTTCTGATCTTCATGTCTTGAATCAGTCCCAAGAAATATATTAGGATCAGTCATGGGGTAAGGGGAATGAACTTAAAAAAAAAAAGAAAAGAAAACTCTAAAAAGTGGATTGGTAGTTATTTATTGGGCATTCCTGTGTTCATCACTAAAGGTACAAGTAAATTATGCCTGTTTCAACAAATATTTTAGCCTAAACTCAACTGCAAGGAAAGGAAAAGAGCCAGTTTGTGCAAGTAACTTCAGAGGGACCATCCTTCGTGTGGCTGTGTGTTTAGTCAGAACAGATTTTATCCAATGTGTCCAGCTAATGGAAAGAAAGGTCATACAGAAATTCTTCTATTTGTAATAAAACTATTTTAAAAAATTTATCTCTGTCACTTTTCTCAGTTTCAGTCTCCTCACTTATAAAAACGAGATGATCATACCTTCCAGTGTTATGGCAAGAAACAATACACTACCTGGTATGTTCTTAATGTTCAGTAAATAGGAACCATGTGGCATTATTATATAGTATCATATAGCATGATTTCCATAGTGGCACTGAATACATACTTTACCAAAGTTATTCTGAATTGGTTAGAGGGAAAAAGAGAGATGCACTGAAGGATCAACTATGTGTCAAACTAAAAATAGCATATGGTAATTTCAAAAATACCAAATCTATATATGGAGAAGTTTCCAACTTGGACTACATGTATATGAGATAAAAAGAATATTTTCTAGTGATGGGTTTATTAAAAATTATGAGCCTGTGGGACACCTGGGTGGTTCAATTGGTTGAGCATTCAACTTCAGCTCAGGTCATGATCTCATGGTTTGTGGATTTGAGCCCCTCATTGGGCTCTCTGCTGTCAGTGCATACCCTGCTTTGGATCCTCTGCCCCCTCTCTCTATGCCTCTCCCCTGCTCACCCACTCTCTCTCTCTCTCAAAAATAAATAAAACATTTAAAAAAAAAGAATTAGGAACCTGTGCTTGGCTAAAAGAAAAGGTAACAAAATATGTAAATTTAGTAAAGTTTAAATTTTAAAACTTATGATTTGGGTTCAGTACCCATTTAGATGGATTATTAATACCAGATTTTAATGCTCATTTCAAACCTGTTTTTAAAATAATTTTTTCCCCTAAATTTTACATTTATTTTCAGGACTAATTTTGAACTTATATTTTTACCACATACTTTGGCAGTTTGGTCTTTATCTCCCACAAACTTTTGTTTGAGGCTAGAACTATATCTAATACATGTTTTTTTGTTTTTGTTTTTCTTTTTTACATTTCCCTAAATAGTAGAGTATTTGACACATAGGAGATCCTCACTAGACACGAAGACATGTACATATATAAAATGATACTTTTATTAAATGTTATTTACTGGGCACTGAGCTAATAAATTCATATTAATTGTCTTATTTAATATTCTGAGCAACAATGAGACATTAGAATTGCCTATTCACATTTTACTGAAGAAAAAACAACAGAGGCTTAGAGAGGTTACATAAAGACTTTATCATTAGTAAGTGGAGACCAACCACATTAGGTCTGTTCCTGAAGTCTCTCTGCTTTTAGGAATGGTATTACATTGATTAAATGAGGTGTGATATGTCCAGGGCTTTTAGATGATTAAGTCTTAGGGTGTCATTTGGGAGAAGAAAAAACAAAACAAAAAATCCCTCATATTTTGTTTATTTATTTTTTTGATTTCATGTTTATTTATTTTTGAGGGGGGGGGAGAGAGAGAGAGAGAGAGAGAGAGAGAGAGAGAGAATGAATGAATGAATGAATGAATGGAGGGGGGTAGAGAGAGAGACAGAGACACAGAATCTGAAGCAGGCTTCAGGCTCTGAGCTGTCGTCAGCACAGTGCCTTATGAAGGGCTTGAACCCACAAACTGCGAGATCATGACCTGAGCCAAAGTCGGACACTTAACTGACTGAGCCACCCAGGCACCCCTAAAAATCTCATGTCTTAGAATGAATGTTTGATTGGCAATTAATTCCATTAGTTCTAAAGGCGTTCAACCTGCTTCCCATTCCCTTCTATGAAAGTTCTCACATCTATCTATTTGGAAGTAATTATCTGAATTTATTTTTTAATTTTTTTAATCTTTATTTACTTTTGAGAGAGATAGAGCGCGAGTGGGGGAGGAACAGAGCGAGAGGGAGACACAGAGTCTGAAGCAGGCTCCAGGCTCCAAGCTGTCGGCACAGAGCCCAATGCGGGGCTTGAACTCATGTCTGTGACCTGAGCTGAAGTCAGAGGCTTAACCGACGGAGCCACCTGGACGCCCCAGTAATTATCTGTATTTAAAAACAACATGATGGGGGTGCCTGGATGGCTCCGTCGGTTAAGCATCCGACTTCGGCTCAGGTCATGATCTCACGGTCCGTGAGTTCGAGCCCCACGTCGGGCTCTGTGCTGACCGCTCAGAGCCTGGAGCCTGTTTCAGATTCTGTGTCTCCCTCTCTCTCTGCCCCTCCCCTGTTCATGCTCTGTCTCTCTCTGTCTCAAACATAAATAAACGTTAAAAAAATTAAAAAAAATAAAAACAACATGATGAATGGATAAAGAAGATGTGGTTTGTATATACAACGGAATACTACTTGGCAATGAGAAAGAGTGAAATCTGGGCATTTGTAGCAATGTGGATGGAACTGGAAGGTTTTATGCTAAGGGAAATAAGTCAGGCAGAGAAAGACAGATACCATATGTTTTTACTCATATGTGGATCCTGAGAAACTTAACAGAAGACCATGGGGGAGGGGAAGGGGAAAAAAGTTACAGAGAGGGAGGAAGGCAAACCGTAAGAGACTCTTAAATACTGAGAACAAACTAAGGGTTGGGGGGGGGGGAGAGGAGAAAGTGGGTGATGGGCATTGAGAAGGGCACCTGTTGGGATGAGCACTGGGTGTTGTATGGAAACCAATTTGACAATAAATTATATTTAATATAAAAAAAAACAACATAAGCATTGCTGAAAGAAAAATCTTTACCAAGGCTCTTGCAATTCAAAAAGGAAATTGAACATAAATTTGATAGTAAAAAATGAACTCAGCCCTGATGACTCATTTCAATAACACTGTCAGAAAAGAGGAAAATCAGTAAGAAAAACTGTTTCTAGTGTTTACTTAGACTTCATCTATAACCATAAAGCTGATATCTTTGGCACTAGGATATTGGGAATTTCCACAGTTACCTAAATATTACATTTCAGTAACATTCTCAGATCACTCTGATTCCCCAAAGGGTTAGATCAGAATATTCTACACATTTTTATATTTTGATTAGCAAATTATTTGCAGCCCTAACATGTACAGTAGAGGCACAGGCTGGCATAGATCAAGATCTACTAGGAACTCAACACATTGCAGGCAAATTAAGTCAACATGTATTACATATTGTGTTTGGTTATCTATATATTATTTTAATTTCAATAAAGTTAGAACTAGAACACAGGAATACATGTAGGTAAAGTGAGGGGATCTGAGTCAATAATAGAAAAACATAGTAAGGTAAAAATGAAGCCAGCTCGGAGTTCCCTACACACTCTTGCGTCTAAGTTTTTACCAATCGAGAGAAAGACAGAAATATAATCTGATGCATGAATCATTGTGAGAAACAAAATACAGCAGTTCAGGACCAGCATAGGCAGATTTGGTCAAAGTCTTCTTGAATGAGTCCTCACTAACTAGAAAATTACATTATAATGAGCAATGGTTTTAGAGTAAATAAGACCATGCATTTCCAAAGATGTTTCTTCTGCCAACCTTCACTATGGGCTAAAAGCATTGTGGGCTAAATGAAATATAATAAAAGAATTGTCATGGGGATAGATGGAATATGGAGGGTGCTAGGTCCATAAAAAAAAAAAAACCAAAAGCATATCATTGATAATTATGTACAGCTTTTTTCTTCCTAATGTATTTTACTGTGGAATTTAGTTATTTGGCATTGTAAGCCATGGCATGCCTGTTTCTATTTTTTTACTTATTTTTAATTTTCATTTATTTATTTTTCAAGTGTTATTTAAATTCTAGTTGATTAACATATATGGTAAAATTAGTTTTAGGTATAGAATTTAGTGACTCATCACTTACATATAATACCCAGTGCTCATCACAAGTGCCCTTATTAATATCCATCACCCATTTAGCCCATCCCCTGCCTACCTCCCTCTATCAGCCCTCAGTTTATTCTCTATAGTGAAGTGTCTGTTTTATGGTTTGCCTGTCTTTTTCTCCCCCCCATGTTCATCTGTCTTATTTCTTAAGTTCCACATATGAGTGAAATCATATGCTATTTTTCTTTCTCTGATTGACTTATAGTGCCTAGCATAATACATTCTAGCTCCAAACATGTAGTTGCAAATGGTAAGATTTCATTCTTTTTGATTGTTGAGTTATATATATATATATACATATATATATATATATAACTATATATATATAGTTATATATATATATATGTATATGTATATATATACATAAAATCTCCATATATATATGCTCCATATATATATAATCTCCATCCATCAATCGATGGGCATTCGGGCTCTTTCCTGGCATGCCTGTTTTTAATTGCCAGAGGGTTAAGGGAACACGGTCATTTTAGGCATTAAGAAACTGCAAACAGGGGGCGCCTGGGTGGCGCAGTCGGTTAAGCGTCCGACTTCAGCCAGGTCACGATCTCGCGGTCCGTGGGTTCGAGCCCCGCGTCAGGCTCTGGGCTGATGGCTCAGAGCCTGTTTCCGATTCTGTGTCTCCCTCTCTCTCTGCCCCTCCCCCGTTCATGCTCTGTCTCTCTCTGTCCCAAAAATAAATAAAAAACGTTGAAAAAAATTGTAAAAAAGAAACTGCAAACAAAGGGTTAGAGGAAAGTGTTTTAATAAATCCCTTTACAGATCTATTGCAGCATTTCTTTCTGTTTGTTTCAAACAATAGGTAGAACTTGGAGCCTTCAAACAGTTCGCCTTTACATTTTCTGGTCTTTGCATTTTTCTATAAAGAGGATCTAAAGTCTATTCTGTTTGCCTTGATGTTATTTCTATCATTTAACAAACCCTCTTAGAAAGAAGTAATAACTGTATCAACAGTTATGGAAAGAATGCTCTTCTTTAAATTGCTGTCATCAAGAGGTATGAACCATGGTATTGAGGATAGAGCTTGACCTTTGGGACTAGACACACTTGTCATTGTGTAGTAGTTCTGTGAACCTGGATATATTTTTAACTTCTCTGAGACTTAGTTTTCTCATCTATAACATTGTGATAATAATACCTAGTATTATAGTTAGGGTTCATTGGTTGCTAGCAACAAATAGTCATTGGTAAACTTAAAAGAAAGAAAATTTATTGGAAGGATGTTGGGGAAATTCCCAGAATACATGGAAAGGCTGTAAAACTACACTTATAGATGGGCAAGAAATAGGGCTGCCATGGAGGGGTTCAAGAGGCAGAAACACTTTATAATGTTTTTAGAGACCATTGCTATAATGAATACCCCTCACTGCTTATCCCTCTCCCCTTTAATTACTCTGATCAACTTTCTGGACTCGTGGAAAGTACAATTGGCTTAACATAACAGTTTGAGTAGGTAAGCACAGGACATTTTGATTTATAGACTTGCAAAGATTACACACAATGAATGAGAGGTAATTCCCCCCCAAAGGTATGTGCCACAAGAAAGGTAAGGAAGTGTCAAGTACCCCGAAAAAATGGATAAAAGGAAGAATATCTCTATTGTATCTACTATGGTGGAGTCTGGTAAAGATTAAGCAATATAACATTCATAAAGCCCTGGACACATAATAGACTACCCTGGAATGAATGCTCCATGAGGGAAGGCAACTGGCTTTATTCAGTGCTGCATTTTAAGTGACTTAGACTACTAACTTACAAAAGTAGGTGATCAATTAAAGGTGATTGAATGTGGAGTTGTAGGGTATATTCCTTTCCTTCTTTATTTCTGCCATCCTGATTCCTTTACTGGCTAAACTTGACAGGAGATGATCATTTCTAGTAAGATATCTTCTCAATATATGGTATGTAACAGCACAAGCTATTTGTACTGCATGATTATCACACTATCTTTGGATTTCCAGTCATCCACTAAAACAACAAAGAAACCATCAGCTGGGCATCGGAGGGTGGTGGTATTTACCTCAACATATTTACAAGTGAAATCATATCTACTTTTCTATCTGAATGTCTAGTTCTGAGAATCAGAGCTCTTTTGCTTCATCTTCTCTGTATTGCTTACCTCTTCCCTGATCTTAAATTTCATTTTCCTTTGGATATTATTTTACATAACTCCATAATCATGCCTTATTTATTTCCCTGATCAAAGATGCTAGGTGAAACAGAGTGTCACAAAAGGATCCAGAGTTTTCAGACTGCAGCTGCAAATGAAGCATCTAGAAGTTGCCTCTTAAAGAAGACAGCACCATTTATATTCATATAATTTTGCGCCGCTAAATATTGTGACAAGTTTTCTGCTTCTTAATGGTGCTGGGCAGGCAAAAAGCAGGTATTGAAAAAAGAATTAAAGGTTACCTTGACATATTCAAATTAGAATTGGAAGAACTTTGAATTATATCATCCAAACTGCTTGTGATAAATGATGCAAATGAATAATGAACAGCCAAAAGCATACACATAATCTTTGTTGACCCCTTGTGTGGGGGACAAAATGAAATGAGAAGTAGAAGGAATCTAGGTTTTTGAATCTCACTTCTCCCATTACAAGTTGTATGACTCCTCTCTGAATCTCAATTTCCTCTCCTGGAAAATGGGCACACATTGCCTGGATGGTTGTTACAGAGATCAATGTATTAATGATAATATTTCACCTAGAAAAGTGACACACACAGAAGATGTTCAGTAATATTAGACCCTCAACCTGAAGGGTAAAGAGACTATGCTAGTCTGAGAGATATTTTCTTTTCTTTCTGTCTTCTTTCTTTCTTTCTTTCTTTCTTTCTTTCTTTCTTTCTTTCTTTCTTTCTTTCTTTCTTTCTTATGTTCATTTATTTTTGACAGAGGGATAGAGCATGAGCAGGGCAGGGTCAGAGACAGAGGGAGACACAGAATCTGAAGCAGCCTCCAGGCTCTGAGCTATCAGCACAGAGCCTGACATGGGGCTCAAATTCACAAGCTGTGAGATCATGACCAGAGCCCAAGTCAGATGCTTAACTGACTGAACCACCCAGGTACCCCGGAGAGATACTTTCTTAAAGGTTAAGAAATTCCCACTAACATTCAGAATGCTTAAAATCAAACCCTAGATCTATCACAAGGTTAATCTAGATTTAGATCTATATCTATCTAGATCTAGATGTAGATCAGTCTAGATCAAAGATCTATCACAAGGTAGCTGTGTGAATTTGCATAAGTTTGAATTTCTTTTAGTCTCAGTATGTCATATGTAAAATAGGGACAAGAATCCCCATTCTGTCTAGCTAACAGGGTTTTTATGAGAACTCCCTGAAATATGTGAAGTTGTCAATGATGAGTTATTATTAATCACAATAGCATTAGTGGTAGTAAATGCCCTCTCCCATTTATTTTGTACCTATTCTGTACTAGACCCAGTACTCATCCAGTAGTATACATTGTCACAACAATCAAATAAGGCTGAGGTTCTTCCATTTCATAATTGAGGAAACTGGGTCTTAAACCATTTAGGAATATTGTTATAATAGTTTCTTGAGGGTGTTCTAACAAAGTACCCCCAAAGTGGGTGGTTTAAAACAGAAATTTACTCTCTCACAGTTATTGAAGCTAGAAGTCCAACTGACATAGTCGTACTCTCTCTGAAACCTGTAGGGGAGAATTCTTCCTTGCTTCTGTTGGTAGCAGTCTTTGGTATTTGTTATCTTGTAGATGCATCACTATAATCTCTGTCTCTGTCATCACATGGAATTCTCTCTCTGTGTTTTTGTGTCTCTGTTTTCCCTTCCTTCTAAGGACACTACTCATATTAGAGTAAAACCCACTCCAGTTACTTCATCTTAACTTGATTACATATTCAAGGACCCTGTTTTCAAATAAAGTCATATTTATTCAGTACCAAGGGTTAAGACTTCAACATGTATTTTTGGAGAACACAATTCAATTTCTAACATTTCAAAAGACCCACTATCTAGAAAGAAGTGTTACAGATTTGATCCCAGGCACGCTGTTTCTTTTTTTTTTTTTAATTTTTTTTTTCAACGTTTATTTATTTTTGGGACAGAGAGAGACAGAGCATGAACGGGGGAGGGGCAGAGAGAGAGGGAGACACAGAATCGGAAACAGGCTCCAGGCTCTGAGCCATCAGCCCAGAGCCCGACACGGGGCTCGAACTCACGGACCGCGAGATCGTGACCTGGCTGAAGTCGGATGCTTAACCGACTGCGCCACCCAGGCGCCCCTTTTTTTTTTTTCCCCAGGCACGCTGTTTCTTAAACTTGAATTTTTAAGCAGTAAAACTTACAGAAATTCATTTTTTTAGATGGTGGATGAGCCAGGACTGGTACTTGAGCTTCATGATTGCCAGGTGACTGGCTTTCATTCCCTGCCAGGCTGCTACTCATGAAAAAAAAAAAAAAACAAAAAACAAAAAACAAAAAACAAAAAAAACAACTACAAGCTAAAAGCAGCAGTTTCTTTACATTTTTTTCCGTTTTAAGAGATAATGGTTTTCTGTTGTGTTTCAGATCCTGTTTCATAAAAAATAAAAAATAAATAAAAAAAAAAAGAAGGTAGAGGGAAAAGTAGGCTAGTTTGGTGAATCCTGAGGAAGGGATGCAGTTTTTTCAACTCTCAGTTTGTGTTCCTGGGTGATTCTGATCTGTCCCCAGACCTATCCCCAGGTTGAGAATGGGCGTATGATACATGCTTAGTCAGTAAGAATATTCTATTTCCCTGACTTCACTGATTGGTTTTGCTTGCCCGTCCTACAACCTATCAGGTCAATGGGACTCAAGTCCAAAACTCCTTTCTAAAAATATTCAGAAGAAAATATTAAAACACTTCTTTCCCCCCATCCCAAATAGAGTTGTTAACTGTGAAGAGACATATCTGGAACTAGTGTCGGCTGGCTTCCTAGCACAGCATGAAAAATCTTCTGGGCAGAAAGGTGACAGAGAAGAAAGTGCCATAGACAAATGGAGAGGACCTGGATTCAGATGTTGCTGATGTTAAATTATTCCTGAACTTTTAGTTATGTGAGGCAGTCATTTTTATTTTTTGCCTAAGCCAGCTGACTCTACTATTCTTTGCAATCAAAGTAGTACAGTGGTTTACTAGCATTTGAGGCTGGATATTTTTAGATTATGGTTATAATTTATTTAGAGATGGTGCCTTAAGATTCATTTCTTACATGAGGGAACTAAGAAATAGATTCTCATGAGAAAAAGTTTGATCTTGATGTAATACAAGCAAAAGAAAATGCCATTATCTTAGATGTAAGCTGAATATCCTATCAGTTATACATATCCTAAGAATGAAATGCAATCACATTCACAATTTTTAAGTGTGCTCAAGCAAACAACCCAGCAGCCACCCTGAACTCTCCTGTACATACTGATCACTTTATCTCAGACACAGACATTTCTTGGAACCTCATTATAATGGGCATATCCTTGAAACATAACCTTAATAGAATCTACTTCTCTTCCCATTCATTCTCTGGTTATTTCCTAAAAGTTTATAAAGCAACTTGATTTCAAAGCCACATGAGTTTTGCTAAGAAAAGAATTGGAGAAAGATGATTAATGAATATGTGCTTCACTCGCTTATTATTTCACTACCCATTATAGCTGATAGATAAGAACAAGTCTCTCAATTGCCAACTGATCTGACAAATTGTAATAATAAAACCCAGGCAGTATGAAGTGTCTTTTCAGGAGATATGCATGGCTATCAGCAAGATTTATAGTTCATAGTTTTAAATTACAGATGAACTGTTCATAACAGTGGAAGAAATGAGTGGAAAGATAAAAAGTCTTGCTAAAATAAAACCCTCGTCTTTCTTTAGATCAGAATGAAAACAAGGCAAAATATTAGATGAGTATACATTTGAGATGGGTTTCATTAGGGCAAAACCTTGCTGTCTTTACAAAGTAACTTGGCCAAGCTTAGCTTTGTTACTCTTTCCAATTATGTGGAGTAATTCAGGGAATTGGGGTAAAGATTTAATATCTCAATAGTTCCCAATATCAGAGTAATTAAGAGCAATAGGCTCCAGAAGAAAATCGACATGTGTTTTAGTCCACTTACTAAATCCTGACACTTGTGAGCTTTGTGATCTTGGGAAATCATCTAACTCTCTGTAAATCAGCATCCTCGTTAGAAAAACAAGATTAATTATCCAACTCACCTCATAGGGTTTTTGTGATTTTAAGTGACATAAACAGAAAAAGATGAAATTATGGTGTATCTTGTTTGTAGTAATTCTTGGTAAATTGCAGAAATTGGTAATATTAAGATAATGGTAGCAAAGTTGTTTTTGCATAATGTCTTATGCATTATATTTGGACATCATAGACCATTAATACACTCAACGAATATTTATTCAGCATCCATCATGTGTCAGGCAATGTTTTGGTTTGGTGTTGTTCACTGGGACACATCAGTGAACAAACTGACAAAATTGTCTTCCATTATGATATATTTTCCTAGTATGGATGAGAGATAGTCAATAAATAATAAACTAAAAAGGAAATAAATTCAACAGTATGTTTTAATGTAAGAAATTTTATGGGGGAAAATGAGTATAGAAAAATAAACAGACTTGGCAGTTCCAGAAAGTGCAATTTTAAGTAGGATAGTATGTCAATCATCATTTTCTTATTGGTTCTGTGCACATATTCCATTAAAATTTCCTTAAAATCTGGGTGGCTCAGTTGGTTAAGCGTTTGACTCTTGATTTCGGCTCAGGTCATGATCTCACAGTTCGTGAGTTCAAGCTCCACATTGGATGCCACACTGACAGTGCAGAGTCTGCTTGGGATTCTCTCTCTCTGCCCTTCTCTCTCTGTCTCTCTGTCTCTCTGTCTCTCTCTCTGTCACACACACACACACACACACACACACACTAAATAAACTTAAAAATATTTTTAAAAATTCCTTAAAATCTTAAATTTATATTTATTATATATATGTATATATATATATAGAGAGAGAGAGAGAGAGAGAGAGATTTTATACATACACATACACACATATTTGTATACACAAACAGATTTTAAGGAATTGGCTCACATACTGGGGAGCTGACAAGTGATGAAATCTATAGGGCCAATGAACATGCTTGTAACTTAGGCAGGATCTATGTTACAATCTTGAGGTAGAATTCTCCTGGAAGCATCAATTTTTGCTCTTTAGCCTTTAACTGATTGGATAAGTCCCATCCATATTGGCAAAAGTAACCTCTTTTAGTTAAAGTCAACTGATTTTAAATGTTGCTCTTTTATAATAAACCTTCACAGAAGCACTAACAAACTGGGCACCATAGCCTTGCCAAATTAACACATATAATAACCATCACAGGTAGTCAGAGCAAGTCTTATTAAGAAGGTGACACTGAACTAAGATTTAATTTTTTTTTTCAACGTTTATTTTTGGGACAGAGAGAGACAGAGCATGAACGGGGGAGGGGCAGAGAGAGAGGGAGACACAGAATCGGAAACAGGCTCCAGGCTCTGAGCCATCAGTCCAGAGCCTGACGCGGGGCTCGAACTCACGGACCGCGAGATCGTGACCTGGCTGAAGTCGGACGCTTAACGGACTGCGCCACTCAGGCGCCCCTGAACTAAGATTTAGATGTAAAGGAGTTACTCATGTGAATGTTCCAGGCATAGGAAATATCCAGTGCAAATTTCCTAAATTTGGAGTGTGCCTGGCATGTCTGATGACCAGCAACGAGGCCAGTGTGGCTGGAGTGGAGTGAAGGAGTGAGAAAATAACAAAATATATGATCAGGGAGTAAGGTGAAAGAAGCAATAATGTCGGATGTAGTCTATTTAAGGTAGTCTATTTAATGATGAGATAAAAGAAGAATAACCATGGAGTGGATAAATGTAACACTAAATTAGTGGGATATAGTTATAGACATATACATATGTGTAGAAATATTTGAAGTCAAGATATTTCTCAGAATGGTCTCGGGATGGTACAGGTCTAGAGAAGGTCAAGGAAAGGACAGGTACTGCTATAGAAATAGAAAACATGCTTCCTTAAGAAGCAAAATGTCAAAGAAGTTATTCTTTCCAACCTTGGGATACAGGCTTCCTGAGGGTAGGCACTAAGTATAGCCTACTTACAGTTGTATCCCCAGCACCTAGTGCAACACATAGTATGTTGAGGTATTACTAATATTAAAAAAAATATGGAACCCTCTACTTATAGCCAATTACTTATGGCTATAAGATGCTTATGATGCATCTCAATTTGGAAAACATTAATGGTAATCCAAAGGCATTGGAATGCTTTCTTGATTACATTCCAGTAGTCTCATGATTTCCTTTTCCCATTCTGAAACTAATCTCATTTCTGCCTGGATCTTGAACCTTTTGTTCATCTGCCATTTGCGGTCTCTGGTGCAGGGTTGAGAGTAGAACTCACTTCCTTTTATTGACGTCTCTGATGGTGGCATAACTTTTTCCAGGCTTTCTACATCTTGGCAATATCAATGGATAATATGGAAAAACATTTTTTGATCAAGTGAATGCATATCATGGCCTTTGGTTTATAGGGGATTCTGAACAACAGAAATAAACAAAGATAGAGGCTGAATCAGTTAGATGAGAGATCTTCATTTTGAAGTAATGGACGCTGAGAGGGGAAGTCACTGAGATACATGAAGTCACAAATGGAAAATTGAACCAGTCTGACAGAAGCAATACTTTACACTGTAAGTGATACCATTAAGGGTAAAAGGGAATGCAGGTTAAAAATATAAATAAATTCAAGAACAGATTGATTAACGCACAAAGCCACAGTGTTTTGGGGGTAGCATATTTTTAATGTTTTTTAATGTTTATTTTTGAAAGAGAGTGACAGAATGTGAATGGGGGAGGGGTGGAGAGAGAGGGAGACACAGAATCTGAAGCAGGATCCAGGCTCTGAGCTGTCAACATAGAGTCCAACACAGAGCTCGAACTCATGAACTCCGAGACCATGACCTGAGCCAAAGTCGGTCACTTAACCAACTGAGGCACCCAGGCACCCCTGGGGAAGCATACTTTTAGAAGAATGCTCTATAACTTAGATATTGATGGTGGTATATTGGATATGTTTAACAACAGGCCCTCTGATAAAAGAACATGCATATATGTGCATATGTAAGTTTATAATAAACTTTAATGATATGAAGGCTGTATAGTACATTTATAAATAATTATGAAATGAAACAATATTCTTTATTGTTAATCCACACAATCAACTGATTCTCAACAAATGCTTTTGTTGATTTTGTTAAACTCTTCTATTACAGTTTACCCTATGGTTGCGATTCAACAATGATCTGACAAAGTCACGTTGCAATAAATTCTTTTTTTTTTTTAATTTTTTTTTTCAACGTTTATTTATTTTTGGGACAGAGAGAGACAGAGCATGAACGGGGGAGGGGCAGAGAGAGAGGGAGACACAGAATCGGAAACAGGCTCCAGGCTCTGAGCCATCAGCCCAGAGCCTGACGCGGGGCTCGAACTCACGGACCGCGAGATCGTGACCTGGCTGAAGTCGGACGCTTAACCGACTGCGCCACCCAAGCGCTCCTGCAATAAATTCTTTATTACTATCATAGTTGACAATAGGAGTCACTCATGACATTGATAAATGAATGCATAACCAACATGAATGTTGACTGATACTCTAATTTAGTTTAATAAGATAAAAGTGAAACAATGACGATGCCCATTGCAACTTTACTCATTCTTTAATCATGCAAACTATTTCTCTGCTGAATTGGATAAGAGTTTTTGAATATTAGAAGCATATTTTCTCATTTTGGGGGGAAATTCATAACACCTGGGGACATGATCCACTTTAATCTTAATATTTAACATTTTTCCAGAACTTTAAATTTAGATACTAATCAACAAAATAATAGATCAACCCTTGATTTACAGCATTTAATGGTTTCCATGATGTAAATACTTCCAGCATGGCCAATTTCAAACTATTAATATGATGTCCTTGAACTTGGAATTGGGAAGAGATGCACAAAGTCTGGCATTATATAGTATTTCCATTATACAGACAAAATAGATGTAAATAGCCTCAAGACCATAGTTAATAAATATGGTAAAAATAATTAAGAAGTGATCAGCTTTTGGTATCTATTACTTTTGTTTTTAATATAATTCCTGTTTTTAAGCTTATTTATTTATTTATTTTTGAGAGAGACAGAGAGAGAGAGAGACATAGAGAGAGACAGAGAGACAGAACAAACAGGTGAGCGGCAGAGAGAGAGGGAGAGACATAGAAATCGGAAGCAGACTCCAGGCACCATGCTGACAGCAGAGAGCCTGATGTAGGGCTTGAACTCAGAACCATGAGATTATGACCTGAGCTGAAGTTGGATGCTCAACTGACTAAGCCACCCAGGTACCCCTTAGTATAATTTTTCTATTTTAAGTTTATGTAATGTAATTTTTAACAATAGCTGCATTTAAAAACTAGTTGGCAGAATTCCTGAAAATTTAACACTTGGCTCTTGCTATCTACTAGCAGCTTCAGTATCCCATTAGATATGACCATAGGCAAGAAAACTTGTCCTTCCCACACACTGTCTTTGGATAGATATCTTAAACACAGAACCTATATTCAGTAGAAGAAATATTTCATTCTGTGTGCCATATTCAGTAGAAGATATATTTCATCAGGTGTTCCATTACTTATAGTATTCTTCTATAAAGTAATCAGTTGACTCCTGTCTCCTAGGGCCCACTATACTTTCATATTGTTTTCTTTAAATGAGAAAAAAATTTGGCAATACTTTTTGCCCCCATCTTTCAACCAAAATAGCTAACAGGAAGTAACCATGTGCGCGAAAAGTATGTTGTTTCAAAATCCTTTCCCAATTTGCAGGATTAGGTATTTCATGATTGAGTACATAAGAACACAGCAGAAGACATCGTAGAAGCTGATTTTATCAGTCCTCTTTACTCCTTTTCTATATCAACATCATTTTTTTCTCAGTAACCAACTCAGCATTCTAAGTTCTGGCTTGAGTACAGATTTCTTTGCCTTCCTTTAGCTTCCCTAAAGCTGCCTTGCAAAAATATTCATAGTCTATCACTCATTTTCGTTCTGTTTATAGTTCTTAGCACCCTACCCCCAATTTTTAAAGATTATTTCCATCAGATACTAATGTATCTACAGTAAGTCCTTGAAACATTAGCAGCCTTCATTATAGTTTTCTGATGAGATAACTATTTTTTTGGAACATATGGTTATAGAAGTCTATTTTTGGATACTTGCAGCCATTTTGAACATGAACCCAAATTCTTGTCCAATATAGTGCTGCAAAATAATTTTATTCCTAAAAAAAGAAATAGCAAAGTTAACCATGTAATTTTCAGAGCAGCTCTATTCTCAATTGAACCAGGTGCCTTAATTCCTGAAGGTATTATTGATTAAATTACAAGTGATTTCACTGCTTTGAGATCTCAACTTTTCCAGTAATTCACTTCTGGCAAGTTTTTATTCTATACATGTGATCCATGTGACTAAGTACATGCGTCAGTGATATTGAAGTAACAGTACATTAATCACATCCTAAATAATAAGTTTCTTGGGCAGAAAAACAAATTGGGAAAACGGACTTTTATGTTTGTTCAGAAAGGATGTTAACAGATGACATTTTGCAGGTAATCATTTATCAGCATGCCTATTTACTTTTGGCTACTTACATGCTAATAATTTATAATATTCTGGTTTAAACCATATATGGGAATTGGATAAACTGTAAAGTTCTTAGTTTGGGACAGCAAATACATCTATTTTTCCCAAATAACTATTTTTCATATTTTTCCAAAGTAATGCTTAGAGTGGGTCATTCTGAGGCAAAGTATAATTTTAGGCTTGTATTAATGCTAAATTGTATTGACATTCTACATAATGAACATTAGACGGACATTAGTTGGACCCAGGATTCCAATGGCATATGAAATCTTTATTTGATTACCATCTAATTGGGATTCTAAATAGAATTCATATTTCTATGATAATGATGTTGCAGATAAGAAAATCTGTTGATTATAGTTTAAACAAAAACCTAACCAAAAACTAAAAAGATTAGGTCAGGGAAGAAGAATTTCCACTACTCTTCAACATCCTCTACCAAGACTAAGAATCAAACTGATGGATTGTCAGATTTGCTCCTCACAGATGAACAGGAACAAATCAAATTTAATTTCCTATGTATAGAGAATCCACACAGACATGAGATTCCAAAGACAGGCAAAAATGAGGTATATATTTCATTTTGAACTAAGGAGAAGTGTGTAGGGGTCTCGGACTTCAAATAAAAGAAATGCAATTCACAGGAAAATGAAAAAGAGCAAATGTTTGGTAAACAAATGTTTGCTGGGCTGCTGAAAAACAATGGGACATAGGACTGTGATGAAACAGGCCTTGCTAGGTTCCTCCCTGTCTACCATGCATAGTTCATATTATAATTATTCAGCTATAGTGATAGCTCTGTTACTGGAGCTGGTCCTCTATCTAAAAATTTTTAGATAGTTGAAAAGGAAGTAAAAAAAACTTTTCCTGAATCGCTGGTTTTGATTGCTTTAAAGATTTTTTTTAATGTTTATTTATTTTTGAGAGGGAGAGAGCATGCACAAGAGTTGGGGAGAGACAGAGAGAGAGTGAGACAGAGAATCCAAAGCAGGGTCCTCATTGTCAGTGCAAAGTCTGACACAGGCTTAAACCCGTGAATGGTGAAATCATGACCTGAACTGAAGTCAGACCCTCAACAGACTGAGCCACCGAGGCACCCCATTTTGATTGTTTTTCAACTCAAAATAATCTTCATGCCATCTGGCCCATCTTTAGGCGGCCTGCCCTTGGCCACTACAGTTACAATAACTGTCCTTGACCATTTCACTAGTCTCCTTCACATGTAGATCATAAGTGACAAATTTTGCCTGGTGAGTTAATAGTGAGGCCGCCAGATAGGGTGTCCGAGAATCGTCTTTTACAAGTAAGCAATACTCCCTCCTTTTCCCCTTCCTCCTGCTGCTTGAAATGTGATGTGTCCTGGTTAATAGTCCTCCTTCTAGGATAATGAAATGACCATGAGAATAGAAGCTAAGTACTGTCTAGTAACAAGACAGAGAGATCCTGAATCCCTGGTACAATGAAGCCACCATACAGATCGCTCATCTGTGGACTTCTTTCTCTGGACTTTATTTCTCATAATGAGCCTAATGGTAATTAATAGACATGTTAACATTAGGTCACTTAATCCATACAAATAAGGCAGGTTTCATTATTAACATCAACATTCCACAGATGAAGAAAGAGTTTTAGAGGTCAATGAAGTAAGTTGCCTAAGGTCAGATATCTCCATAAGGAGTTGAACAAGGATTTGAACTGATGCAGGCCTTTTCTAGGATTTCCTAACTATCACCTACCTGAGAAACAAGAAAAGGAAACTCAGCCTTTTTGGT
Organism: Felis catus; assembly: GCF_018350175.1. Lineage (NCBI taxonomy): Eukaryota > Metazoa > Chordata > Mammalia > Carnivora > Felidae > Felis > Felis catus. Next base: position 84,153,017 of record NC_058377.1, on the reverse strand, counting down.
AAAAGCAATGAGCGTCCATGGTACTAATAAATGTAAAGTGGCAAATACAATCTGTCATAATTTTAATGGAACTTTACAAAGCACCATCTAGTTACCTCATGTTCTAGATGCCAGTGTGAGAAATTGAGTCTTGGTGATACCGAAGACGTAGAAAGACTTTACTGTTGTATAAAGTGCTAAGGTCAGTCTTCAAAATATAATAAGAGAAATAATTGTTTTTTGTCAGAATAATTCAAATACTATGGTTAGGAAAGGGCCAAGGGAGAGATTTGAAATTATTAGACGCAGATGCTCAGAGTACTCTTACTCCTGAAAGTTCTTAATAGGATGGTCTGGTTTTTAGAGCATAAAAATTGGTAATGAGATGACTGATAGCTGAATGAAAGCATTTGGTCAGAGTGCTAAGCTACTTGATACCAGTTCAAAGAGGTGAGATGCTACATTCCTGGATAAAAAATATAGTATTTGCCTCAAATACACCCTCTGCCCTAGTCAGATTGATTCTTTTTTGTTTCTCAATTGCTGATTCTGAATTTATGGCTATCCCTTTCCTAAATCACGTCCCATTAACTCATTTCTCCAGGTCATTTGGAGCCCAGTTTCAATTCAGCTTTTTCCAAAAATGTTTTTGGTGACTAATATTACTGACCCAGTGTTATTGCTGTCTTCTCTAAAATCTGATGATGTCTATTAGTTTTACTTTTTGGATTGTGTTGCTAAAATACAGACCCTATCAATGGATTCCTGATGTGTCTTTTCAAGTGCAGAATGCTAGTACTGCGTGTGTGTGTGTGTGTGTGTGTGTGTACATATTCATAATTTATATTTATAGAATTCATATGTATTTATATGTAAGTTCTGTGGGCTTTTGCTCTCATGCTCATTTCATCTCTCACCTGCACACATGCATATGCTTATCCTTTATCCTTTTCTCCAGGTTCCTCAAGAAATATACTCCCACAAATTTTGTGAATTAGTAATATTAACTGAAGAGGTCGGGGTGGGTAATGAGAGCACTTTCTTATGAAGTGCTCAAATGTCTACCATCTTATCAATTTGCTTACACCTCTCACTTCTTCCCTCTCTTGTCCATAGAACTTCAGTTCGTCTCAGCTCCTGAGCAAACTTGCAAACCCAAATCCATCAAAGTGTGGCAGACCAAGGAAATGACCAGAATCCATTTTCTTTAGGCAATAGTTGATATGATAAAAGAGGTTGTTTTTTTCCCTATTTTCTTATTGGCTAACCCACATGCATAAGCTGTGGACTAGCTCAATGTGAAGGGATATATTGTCTGAGCATTTGGTTAGGGATGCCCTAGGTAGATATCTGAATCACATATTGCATATGACATTATGGAGAAATAAAAATACACATTCAGTTAAGTTTAATAAATATTTTTGAACCTCCATTATATGTTAAATGCTCTGGAAATACAAAAATAATAAGAGAAAGTCTTTGACTTCAAAGAACTCCCAATCTAGTGGAAGAGGCTGACACATAAACACATCATATGAATATAATATGGTAAGACTAAGTTTAATGAATAAAGTGATAGAAGGGGACTGGGATCAAGAGTAAAGGTTAAAGTAAGTCTTGTGTGGGAACAGAACAGAGGAATTTTGAAGAAGGGACAAGAATTAACTAGGCAAGTAAAAGTTGATAATGGGGAATGAAGGGCATTCTAGGTAATTGGAAATTCCCCAAAATATGGAGACCCAAAGAAACATCAGGTATGGGTGGGACACTATAGCAAATTCAGTATTTCAGGAGTGTGCATGTAAGGGGAATGTTGGGAAATGAACCTGGATAGAATACATATAGTGTCCATGCGAAAGAGTTTGTGTTGATGTCCAGACCCTGTGCTGTGATGCCGGGAGCACCACCCTTTGCTGTATGTATTGTGGCATCGCTGTAGGGCAAATGGGGTGGAGGGACAGACAGAAGCAGTATTCAGGGATAAAATTCAGTGGTCCTTGGTGAGCAGTTAGTATTTGTATGACAAGGGAGGTTTTAGGGAGACTATGAGGTTTCTGGTTTCGAGGAATTTAAAGATGTGAAGATTATGTTTCAACAGTATTCTTATGGGCAGAAATGCCAACCACCCTGCCCTTTATTCTTGTAAACTGGACTATATATAAAAGCATAAAAATGGCTTTGGCTCTGAATCCATGGGAGAAGGGGAAATAGCTCAACAAAAGTGAATAGCTGAGAGGTTACTGTACCTCTAAGCATCTTTCTGTTATTCGGGTAATGTGATCATCCAGCAGTTTCCAAATATTTTTTATAATACACCAATACAGGTAAACTAATTTTGAGTTTCCACCAATATTTGCACCTTTATTTTTATTTTTATGTTTTTTTTTAATTTAAAATCATGTTTATTCATTTGGACAATGCTGTCTTAATCTAAAAGGCCTGTTCTAGTCGAAATTGCATCATTTACAGTCATTCTAGAATATCTTTACTATCAGAAGTCCAACAAAAGCCAGGTTTACATCACCTTTTCTCTCTCTCTTTCAGTTCCTCTCTTTTTCTGTTAGAAGAGTACTTGTATGGAACAGTTGAAGAGAATAATCAAAAGTGGCCAGTGGCCATTTTAAGCAACATTGTTTTAGTGCTTGGGAAACTATAAAACTGACCCAAATAATAAAAGCGGTGGCAGTGTTTTTGACAGAAACAATAAGACTGTGTGACGTGGTGCTATCTGAATTCCAGTTCTGAGTTCCCTTTTTCAGTTTTACTTGAGGGACAACAAAAATGCTGGTAAGAAATGAAGGTTTAGCAATCTCAAAAGAGGGGAATGCTAGTTGAGGTCTGACAGTTTGCCAAGCCCTTTACAAGCGAAGGCGATATTGTTGCTAATGAATATTATATACCTGTTGGAGCATGTTCCCTTTTGGTTTAAAGGTATATAACCTTTCCAGTCTGGCACAATGGCTATTTTTGCTTTTGATAAAATGTTAAAGTGGCAAGGTGAACTCACAAAATCTGGAGAGGGAGCATAGAACAAATAGTACGAAAGGGACCTCATTCTTCAGCATCTGGGAAGACATTAGGAGAGGGCTAACACAGTTGAATGAATATCTTCGTAAGGACTGTGAAAGGGACACAGTGACTGGGTAGATCATGGTGTCATTAACAGAGATGGGATATACAGGAAGAGGATCATATTAGAGAAGGTAAGGGGAAGGGAAGCAGGCTGAGGTGGGGAGAGTAGACAGCTGTTAAGTTCAAATCAAGGGTAATTTGTCATCTGTTTAGAGTCACAGTGAAAGTCAGAGATAGAAATGGAGTATGAAGCACTTGGGTCATTGCTTCCAGGTTGAGCACTCACATTTCTGCATCCCTGCAATGAATTTCTATTTACTTTGAAGGCAATCTGCTTGTTTTGAGGACTGTACTTGAAGAAAGCTGGCAGAGGGAAGGCTACTAACAATTAACTTTTTATTACGGTTAAGATAATTGGAGTGGTCTCTAGAGAAAGGCATGTCTGTTGCAGAAAGCTGTTAAATTTAATTTTTCCCCTTCTGTCCATTTGGTCTATGCAACAGTTTTTATTCCTCAGAAAGGATGATAGATCACAAGCAGGGAGTGACTTAGCAGTATATATCTTTTGAAGTTGGAATACTAGCATACTGGCTTTATCTTTCCAGCCAGAATGAATCAAAGATGTTATCTTTAAGCATTTTAAAATTTGCTATGAAATGACAAAAGCCAGAGACTTCAAAACAAAGGTTGGTTATTTCTCCTATACTTGCAATTCTGAGGTAGAAGAAGAAGCTATTTAAAAATGGAAGTTGCATAACATCTTGAATTTTCTGGTGCTAGTTAAGCACACAAATCGTCTTCAATTTTTTTTTCCATTACAACTTCTGTTTCAAATAAATGAATAAAGATGATCATAGAAATTGAATTTCTGAATGCTACTAAATATGTCACAGGCCAGTAATGAATGGATTTCATTTCTACTCTTTGTTAAAGAAGTAGATGTGATTCTTGAGATTAGGTGATAGCTGTGGGCTCTATCAGTTTGAGCCAAAGGCTGGAAATGAAAAGCCACTGGCTTAAGTTCTGGCTTTGAAGACAGTATTCTTTTATGTGCAATGGGAGTCTTAAACATTTCTTCCTAAATCACTGTGGTAACAAGAACAATAATAATAGCAAGAAAAAAACAGTAACTATCAGTAACATTTATTGAACAATTATTAAGTGGAGCCATCATGTTACATACTTTATTAAGCTTAATACATATAAAAGAAAAGTTAAGTTCACTGATGACTCCAGTAAAAAGAAAGAAAATATTTTTTAGAAGGAGACACTGTTTTCCCTAACTTTCATTTTGTCTCAAACACTGTGATTCATAGGTGAATATCTAAAAATTATTTACTCAAATATTTATTGAACACAGATTACACCCAAAACACAGTGTTGGGCATTGTGTAAACAATTAAGTTGTACCAAACTCAGAAATGTTTTCAGTGAGCTTACAGTCTGTTAGATAAGGCAGAATAGTGAAGGATGGTCAAGGGTGAATTCTAGGGTTAGAGTTCTTGAGTTTGAAGGCTAGTATTTAAATCCTTTGGCAAGATAGTCTAATCATTAATGCCTCAGTTTCTTCATCTATAAAATGGTACTAGTAATAGATTCTAACTCACAGGGTGGTTGTGAAAGTTAAATAAGGCAGTTCAACTAAAGTGTTTAGTAGTTCTCGGCATAAATGCTCAATTGCTGTTACTATTACTATTATGGGAGTGATGTTATATATTAAATAATTACAAATTAGACAGAATAGGGGAGATGGCCAGTGAAAGGCATAGGTGAATTATACATAAAGCTCAGAGAAGAGATTTTATGTCTCCTGGGAAGAATCAGAAATTAGGACTGGATGCGGATGGTTGCCATTTGTACTGGATGTGGACAAGTAAGTGTGATTTAGATATGTGAAGATTACAGAAGTATCCCAGCAACAGGGAGGAGGGTAATTAAAAGCACAGAGAAAGGGAAAAAAATATGGGGTCACAAACAGGAAACAGTGATTGATCCATTTTGTCTATTATACAGGATGATGGAGAGGAAGAAGTTGGAAGACTAAGTTGGAAAGTCTAAAGTGGGTCCGTTACATGGAGATTCTCGAATGCTATCCATTCAAGGAGTCTGAACTTTAGTTTGCAGACGATAAGGAGTCATGGGATTTTTTTGAAGAGTGATGGGGTGTTAACATAGTCATTGTTTAGAAAAATTAGCCTGGTTGTGCTACTTAATGATAAACGGGATTGACTTGGAAGGGAATAGAAAACACAAGAATAACCACTTAGATTTTAAATTGAGCTGGGGGGAGATAGTAAGGCAATAGAGGTGACAATCTTACTGATTCATTTGTATTTATGGATGTGTTTACTTAGCTTTATTTTTCTCTAACACATACATGCTCCTTTGGGCATGATGGGGGACACACACCAAAGAGTTCACAGCCTAACAACTTCAGAAGTTTCCAGAGAGAAGCTGACTCAATCCTTAATTCCAGCTCAAAATAATCATTAAGAAATACTCTCATGGGATCAGATTGGACCCTTGAGAAATGCTCCTTATCCAATAGACTACATGAAAAAAATTGGATGCCTTATAAAAGAATTTGGATTATATCTTATGGAGAAGGGTTTCTTAAATTTTTGTGTGCCACAGACCTCTTTGGTAGTCTAGTGAAGCCTATGGAACCCTTCTCAGAATGATGTTTTTAAATGATATAAAACAATACTATTAGAATTTCAAAGTAAGGCATTTGGATTGAGCCAAAATATTTTTAAAATTGTGATATCTATGGCTTCTTTATTAGTATACTAAAGGACAAGTTTTAGTGGCAGACCTAAAAACTAACATAATTACAAAAATGGCGATCACAATAAATAATATTTTGAGTTCTTTTGCAACTGTAAAGTGGTATGGAAATATCAGTGATAAGGTTAGAGGTGCTACTGATATCGCCATGATGTTTTGCTTACATTCATAAATGAAGGATATGCTAAAGTGCATTAGAAGTTGGTAAAAATACAGATGCTAAGTTTTTCACATCCATGTTCATAGATACCCAGAATTCTATCCATGGCCAACTAATGGCAGAATGAGGAGCCTTGATACAGATGATGGGAGCTGTCACAAGATTATAATCTCAAGGGTAATGTGATTATAGAGACACTATGTCAGAATAGTTAAAAGCATGAAATTTGGCATCATAAAAATATGGGATTGAATCCCAGTCCTAAACTTTGCTATCTTTGTTGATTGATTGAACTAGTGTCTTACCTTCTAAGGTATTTTTATTTTTTTTCCATTTACCAAATGAATATAGCTATAACTAATCCTAGAATCATTGTAAGGATTAGGTTTAAATGAGATAATGCATTTGGAGTGATTAGTAAAGGTTTGGCAAAGAAGTTTCAGGTTAAAAATAATCATTGTGTGTATTGCTACCCTTTTTTTACCTCATACTCTTTAGATATTGACATACTTTGATATATATATTTGTAGAAAAAATCTTTGGTTATCTTCTTGGAAAGAGTGCTAGACTATTGCACATTAAACCTTTCTTGGAAGGAGATGAGGGAGAATGATATTTCCTTTTCCTGTTAGTTTGGGGTTACAGGCATAAATTCAGTGACATCTTGGAAAGAGTGACTTCTCATATGGATGGCAGATGGGGCTGTCATGTTTCTTAAAATACCAACAGCATAACCAGGAAAGGCTCTGTTCTAAGTTTGGGATGTAAGCTCAATCTCTTGGGTATGGCAAGCTGTGCCTCCCAGCCTTCTGAAATGATTCCTGCTAGCTAAAATAACACTGAAGTCGCTAAAATTTTAGTTGATTTTGTATCCAACACCTGGCTCTTGGTTGAATTGTTTATACTCGTGGGTTTAATTTTAGATTTAAGCTTCATATTTTTCCTACTACTCTAGATATTCTTGATTTCCTAACTGAATTTAACATGTTTGTGATTTACCAGCAGATTCTGTAGTTTTAGACCTTATTGTAAATATACAAAATGCTACAGCAGCCCATTAGTGTGAACTTGCTTATTTGCTCTGTCTCCTTTGCCAGGACATGAATCTTTAGATGCTTTACCAACCAGTTCCTTTCATATTTAACCCCGTTTTCATTAACAAAGCCAATTGGATGATAGGTAATGAAATGAAGGGCTCTTTATTTTGTTTATTTGATTAGCTTTCTTTTTGTCAGTTTTCATTTTTATTCTATGTGTTTGGAAGAAGTATAAATATATTTCAACAAGCTTTGTTTGTCAGATTAGAAGTTTCCTCTAAGTTGTTAGCAAAGCCATTCACTTTTCAGGGATCTCAGCTCCTTTTTCTGGTTATTGAAGTCTCCATGAGTAATGGCAATTATTGTACAACATGTCTAGGGTTTTTTTTTTTTACATTTGAATATTCTTCCCCTCTAATTTCACTTTCTAGATTGAGATCAGGCTTGACCTTCTTCTTCACTGTTTTACTGTAGGTGAGTTTCATCCATAGGTTGTCCAAAAAGGCACCCAACCCACTTTGTATAGTGAGATGCTCGAATTAGAATATCAATTATATTTTTCCTCCTGTCAGCTCTGTCAATTCTGCATTTATAGCACTATTATCACACTCATTACAAGTAGTGTAATTATTCTTACCAGACTCTGCACTGTTTTCAACTAGAGAGCTCTCAGTTAAGTGGTAGGCATAGATTATATTACTGGTGAATAAGCAGTATGAAGTTCCTACTCTCACAAAATTTAGAATCTAATGATTTGCATTCTATACCTCTAACGCTTTCTACCAAGTCTGGCATACAAGAGGTAGTCAGGAAATGTCAGATTAAATAACAAAAAACTAGATGTGGGGGCACCTGGGTAGTTCATTTGGTTAAGTGACCAACTCTTGATTTCTACTCAGGTCATGATCTCAGGACTGGTGAATTCGAGCCCACATTGGGCTCTGTGCTGATAGTGCAGAGTCTGCTTGGGATTCTCTCTCCTCCTCTCTTTCTGCCCCTCCCCAGGCTTCTCTCTCAAAAAAATAAATAGAGGGACACCTGAGTGCCTCAGTCAGTTGAGCATCCCTTCGGCTCAAGTCATGATCTCACATTTCTTGAGTTTGAGTCCCCTTGTCAGGCTCTGTACTGACAGCTCAGGGCGTGGAGCCTGCTTTGGATTGTGTGTGTGTATGTGTCTGCCTGCCCCTCCCCTGCTTGTGCTCTCCCTCTCACAAAAATAAATATTTAAAAATAAATAGATGAGGATTAAAAAAAAAACTAGATGTGTAGGTAACAAACCTATTAAGAGAAATGATTGAATTTACCAACATCTAGTTATAATAAATAAAACCTATCCCGAGAATATCCCAGGCAAAGGAAACAGTAAAAGGCAGGTGAAGTGTTTTAAGAAACATTTCTTCTTTTTCAGGCAAGATAAGATTTAATTTTGGAGAAGTACCAATGAATTTAGTATTCAGAATTCATTTAGTACCAATGAATTTTGAGGGAGAAATGCATCATTTCTCAAACTTTCCAATGCTGACCTAAGAAAAAGCTGCCTGCAGGTATTTCAGGCCTCTGAAATGTTCATTTCCAATGATTATATTCAGATGGGTACTCATCAACATGCACTGACATCTGTTATAATGGAGGGTATTTCCTCTGCCTGAATAGATTTCAGTGCACCATTCATTTGATAGTTTTATTCATGAAAAATCCAATCTGCACCCTCTTCCTTTTTTCATTATCTTTGAAATAACAACCAGTAAGCAAAGATAATAGAAAATGGATAATACTAATAGAACAGGTTATAGGAAATGCACCAAATGTCTGATGATAGGATTAGGAGATTGTTATTATTTAAGGCCAAAATGAGGAAGGGAGAAGGAACCTTAGTGTATGTTTAGGTAAGATAAGAGCAACACAATTCATATTGCCTGGCATAGAAGCTTCTAGAATGGGAAACAAAACGGAAGTGGACCAAAGAGTCAGGAATAGGTCATGGATAGAAAAATGAAGCTGTTTGAAACATAGCCCCCGACATTCTGAATTGAATGGATCCCCTGGGTAGATGGTTTGTATTCTTTATGATTAGGTAAGGGGGCATGTTAAGAAATTTGCTTTTAACAGAATGGCTGTTCTGAGGGACCTGAGGTAAGTGATTTCTCTGGAAGTCAGTTTCCTCATTTGCCTTGTAAAGATATAGAGAAAGTAGTTTTCTAAGGTCCTTGGTTACCCTAGAGTCACTAAGTTTTTTAGAGCACTTAAAGGCATTTTATACTTTGGCTACTAAAATGTTATCAGTAATAAAACCCACATAGCAAAAGGAAAAAAATAACTAAATTCCTATTGGTTTTAAACTAACAAAACAAAAATTTTAAACTTTTTATTTTTGCATATTTAGCTTTGCATAGGTATGACATTTGTCAGAGTTTTGCAGCAGGCATGATAATTATGTAACTTTTGTATCAGTCAGCAAACAGAGGCAGCATACATTTTATGGAAACTGGGGGATTATTGAGAAATTAGGAGGATAAGGTGAAGTGGAGGTCTGAAAAGGGGAAGAGTCAGAGTCAGAGTAATATGTTGCTAACCAGCCTGCCTGAGACACTGGTGCAAATGGACAGGTCAGAGCCAATGTGGACAGCACAAGAGATTATGGAAGCTCAGATAAAGCTGTTGCCTCTACTGAAATGATTTTATCTCTTTGAATTTTTACCCAAGTCTCTGGTGCTGGGCCTGGTATTTCTGTTGGCCAAGGGAGCCTGTAGTCAGACACTAGCTAGATGTGGAGCAGAGGAGAATATGGGCAAGCTTGGATTTTCTGAGCACCTCTTCGTCTGTCCTTATTGTTTTGACCTTTACCATGTCTGAATGCTATAGCTGTCAGGGAGTGTTGGCTCTACCTCACTTCTGTCTTCCAAACCATATGCGAGTTCCTCTTTTGGCCAACTCTGACCTGGAACCATACAGTTGATATAGCACATAAGAATGAAAAAAAAAAAATCCTTGAAACCAAAAGTGTTTGATTTAAATTCCTCTGATATGAAATTTCAAATACATATGATATTGAATACTATCTTTAAGCCTGTTTGAGTAGAGAACCAAACTAAGACTTCCAAAGCACTATCTAGAACAGTAAAGTGAAGAAAGACAAAGCCTATAATTTGCTTGTCACATTACAATGTATAAAATGCTTTAATTTTATTATTCTATGTGGTTTCAAATTAGCTTTATAAATGAGTAGGACAAGAGTTACTAATCCTAATGATAGATTAAGAATCCTTGGCTAAACTCTAAATAATTGGCCAAGATCATACAGTAAAAGAGAGGAATGAGGTTGGTTAATCTTAGAATGTACTGAGTAGGGAATCCTTTGCACATTTTAAAGGATTCCGAAAAGTACAACTCACTTCAAGTGTCTTCCTTTTATTATTTTGTTCTGACCAAATGAAGATTTGATTAATGATGAAGTATTTCTTTGGATTATAAATACTTATAATATTATTAATAATTACATCACTTCATATATAATCCATTTCAGAGTTTACAATGGTCTCTCACATCTTTTATTTCATTTTATCTTCAGAAAATACTCATCTGGTTGGTTTTTATCTTCATTTTACAAATAAAAAGATAAGTCAGAAAGAGTGGGTAACTGCCTTACCCTCATGCTGATTTGACTTGTTGATGCAGATCTCAAACCCACTCACTTCAAATTCTAGTTCAGATTTTCTTTTTACAGTTATTTTTTACTACTGCTACTCACAGAGGAGACATTGAAAGTATTTTGCATGCATGGATGTATGCATAGGAAAGTACCTTAAACTTTAGGTGTTAAGTAATCTTTTTCCTATATCTTACTAAGTGAGGCTTAAAACAAAGTCCACACTTAATAATCAGCATGAGGAAGGAACCATCAAAAGGGGCTCTGAATCCAGAAGTCACAGACAGAGGTGAATGTTGCAGGAGGGAAAGTATACAGATGTCTTGAGAATGGAAGTCCTTTATCAACTTTAAACAAGGGATACTGGCATCAAAATTGGGAAAGTATCATATTTCCTCTAGGAAAATGGGGACATGGGCAGTTTCACAATGATGAAACAAAGAATACATCTTGCTCTCAAGTATATCATTTATTTAGAACATTGATGGTGGAGAGATGGTCATGAGCATCACAGGAAGCCCTTGAAATGAGACTTTGAAAAATACAGTATTTGTTTTATAATTTGTATTTTAAATGGCTTGAGAGAAGGCTGTCTCATGATGTTTTTTGTCAATGTATTATTTTAGTATATAACATTATTTCAGGTACATTTATGAGATCACTGTTGTAAACAGAAATAGACGTACAAGGAAGGAGAGTTGTCTGATAGAATGCAGTAACTTAATGTATCCTTAGATCTCTCCCCTATTTCTTTTTAACTTTTTCTTTGTCATCATGTTCTTGAACAACTGAATACTTTATACTTTTCATCCCTGAAACTTACAGATATGCAGGTTGGAGATCTTAGTCCCTAAAGGAAAAAAAAAATTTTTTCCAGGAGACAGAGCAGATCCCATTGAACTATAAGCTATGGCAGCTGCCTGAGAACTTTGGACTCCTGGGAATAAGGATGAGCAGATGAGAAATGTCACCATCCTGGCCATAAAAATTGATCCTGATCAGCAGGAGTAGATGGGGTTGCTTTTATACTTTGGGGCAGAGAAAAATGTATGTGGAACTCAAGTGCTCTACTTGGTTCCTCTTGGTACTCTGTTGGACTATTTTTACTATGAATTATGACATGAAATTATCCCAGCCAGAGATGTGTATGATTACCAGAGACTTAGGAATGAAGATTTAGGTAATACTTGGTAAGCTACTGAGACCTGCAGAGGTGATAACTGAAGGTGAGAGGAATTTAGAATGGATAGCAGAGGGAGGAAGATGATCATCAGTTGCAGTTTCCAGATCAAATGCAAAAATGGAGGATGCAATTCATCCTATTAACCTCTCTATTTCAAGTTTCCTTTTCTGAAGAGAGGGTCAAAGGAAAAATGGAGCAACTGCTTCGAAACTGTATAGAAAAATGGATCTGTGCAGAGTGAAGTGTGAAGGGTGGACTATGGCAACAACAGAGTTCTGTGGCTCAGATGTCATGGTCAGAGAAGAGGTCCTGTGAGGAGTGTGGTAGCCAATCTTGTTATTGGAATATGCTACATTGTTCACAACAAGGTTATAATCTCTCCATCCAGTGACTGAATGCAGCAGGGGTGCTAGACTCTGGCTGTTTATGGTCAGTGCAGTATTTCTATTTTGGACTCCTCATTGAGCTGGCTGAGTTTCTCAGAGGAACAGTGCATCATGAAGCTCTTCCTACTGCATTCTCCTTCCTTTCCTCTCTCCCTTCATAGGTGTCAGACCTGCACCAGTCTAAAGTAACTCACCACCTACTCTTGATCCCTCTCCTACTTATTTTTTTTTATTTGTCTTTCTCTACTAAATATCTTGTACTTTTAATTCTGTGATGGTATTTGCTTCCTGAAGCAACTGAACTCACACAAGGACCTAATTTAATTTCCTCTTCTCTCCCCCTTCTTGAGATGGCATCTGTGTACTTAAGATGCTAGAGTAGCAACAAAACAAAATCAAACAAAACAAAACAAAAAGGCAATGTGATTGATATAGTGCTATTGATAGGTCTGAATTCTAGCTGTTTTGCTCTACTGACTGGTCAATAATAGCTTTCTAGCCCCTAGTAAATTAGAACGAGAGGAGGGTCCAGACAAAATGTGCTACTTCCTGCACTCCTGGCAACATATATATTCGACTGAGTCTCAATCTGTCTTGGTCATCTGCTGATTTTCACTTTTCATTTTGGCAGCCAAATGATGTCCTTTATATGACATCACAGATTTCTCCTATTCCAGCTTTTCTCCTCCACGTTCCTTCAATAACGATAGCTGACCAATTTTCTTCCAGCTAACCAATTTTCATGCATAGGACCTTGAAAAACTTTATCCTGCTTCCTTTTCTTCCAAGTAAGTTCTGGTGACCAGAAATCACCCAACGACTCCTTTGACCTTGACCCATAAAAATGGTTTAACTAGGATTTCAACATAAACTTAGATTTGTTTTAGCTAAGAAATGGCATTTATCTACAACATTATTGCAACTATAAATAACAAATGACAATTGGTGTTTGTAGTTCCATTTTGAAACAACTTGTGAACTATCTCTGCAAAGAGATATTTTTTTTGTTTCCTAAACAGAACATAGCTATGTAATATCTTCTAAATATTCCTCTTGTATTAATCAAGAAAATTACTAAGTCTGCATAATGATTGTAAAAGACCTGAAGGGACTTATTTTTTTCTTATATTTGTCTTTTCTCATGTATTATTTTGATGTAACATCACTGCATCATCATTGTTAAGTAGACATTTGAATGAGTGATTCTATTACTTGAGACTGGATCTTCTTAATCTTATGGGTTTAATGATCTTGACAAATAAAGCCTAAACTGCTGCCCCTAGATGTCCTACCAAAAACATTTCAATTATGTCTTAGTAAGAATAGTGCTCATAGGAAATGTAGGCAATTAAATCTTCTCTTCCTTTGCTGGTAAAGCCCAGGCTTAAATATAATGGTAAGTATAAGTTTGAGAGAGAACACTGATTTTATCAATCGCAGTGCCCATCACCAGATCTTAGCCCCCATCATTTGCTCCATAACTGACATTGTCTAGATGGCTTATAAAACCTGATTAAATTGGTTGATAGTAATACTAGGATACTGAATAAATAGGATACTGAATAAATAGGATAATAAGATACTAGGATAATGAATAAATAATTTATGTAAATGTGACTCTAATTTCTAATTATCTTTTTTTTTTAATATTTATTTGGAGAGAGAGGGAGAGTGTGCAAGCAGGGGAGGGGCACAGAGAGGGGGAGAGAGAGAATTCCAAGCGGGTTCCATGTTGTCAGCACAGAGCCTGACACAAGGCTTGATATCACAAACCATGAGATCATGACCTGAGCCCAAACCAAGAATTGGTCGCTCAACTGACTGAGCCACCCAAGCGCCCCTCTAATTCCTAGCTTTCTGCTGGTGTTTGTAATGAGTAGAGGCAGCCAATGTAGCACCTTGTTTTTCTGAAGTTGATTGAAAAGTTAAAGATTCCATTTCCCAGCTGTCTTGTTTAGACTATTCATTTCAAACAACTAATTTACTGTTAGTTTTCCTCCAATTTTAACCTTTCCCACTTAGTTGATTCTCATTGTTGTATAGACATGGTAACACTTAGCTATTTTTTCTGATAATTTATAAAATCCAGTCTGGTACCTATACAAGTTCCCTCTATCTGGGAACCACTCCAGATACTTTATTTGATATTAAAACCTAAATATTAAATAGCTTTAAAAGTACAGAATAATGTTTCATTTCAGTGAAAAGTTCCAAACTAATTGTAGATATTGGCATCTCCAGTGTTGTAGGTTATAAGTCCCGGTCATCCTGAGGCATAACCCAACTCATGGTGCCAGGAATATTCTCATAAGAAAGCCAGTGTTTAATAAATGTGTGTGATATTCAGCAAAAATGTATTCAAAGACAACATTGATTCTAGTTGTGACAGATATTAAAATGGACACAGCTGGGAGATATGGTCCAGTCATTGACTGAACTAGTGCTTATTTATTTGGGGTAAAAGAGTGAGTTATAGTGGACTCTAAGCCCTTTGAGAATAAGAAAATTTTCCTTACCATTTTAGCTCAATAAAGTATTCAGTAAATGTTTACTAAATGAATTCATGACAGATTAGAAAAGGAAAGGAAAGAACTTAGGGCTGAATGATATAGCATAGATCATTTTAAATAAAGCCCTGGTAAGAAGGAAAAAAAATAGCTAGAAGGCATGAGATCTTATGTCATATATTTAATAGTGATTTTTAAGATTGCTTTGATTAGAGTCATGGCTTAAATCATGGCCCGAAAGAGGCCACCTTAGTGTAACAAAGTTGCAGCTTCTTTGCTTTGACTGAACCCATTTTTCTGTTTTTTAATTTGAGACTACTCCTCAGGTGTCATTTCTTCTTTCTGGAAAAAGAAGATCATTTTCTTTCTTGATGAGTTCTAAGCATCACATTTTGTCCCCTTCGAACCCATATGCTCTCTAACCTGCCTTTGAAATCACACATTATTGTGGTCAGCAGCTTGTGAATACCCAGAATTGACCTTGCATGTATACACTTTATATAATTACTCTTCCACTCTGAGCACTCTATTCATTTAAAAGATGCTTTTTGCATGTAAGGCTCTTGATGTAGGGAAGTAGCATTGAGTATGGGCATTTGTACTGTTGGACATTCCTTATGTTTACAGCCTTATATTTCCTTATTTTCCAGCTCTGATGTCTTCAATCTGCAGCCACTATGCCAGTTTCTGAGTCAACTCAGTCCAAAATAGATAGTATATTATCTGCTCATCATACCTATGAATTAGTGTAAACTAAATTAGTTTTGCTGTATTAATCCTTAGATAAAGCCTGATCATTTGAATCCCTCAGGTCAGCTCGAGAGTTAATGTAGTAGTAATGTAACTTTCATAGTTAATGAACTGCAGCCTTGCCCTAGCCACTGCATCTGCCATATTTGGATACTCTAAGTGAAAAGTGTCCTGTATGTCCAGTTATACTTCACCAAATCTTGAATTTTCCCCTGATCAATACATTTGATTAATGCTTTGACAACTCCTTCAGCCATGGTCAACTTCTTTTCATAGGGCTGGTTACTGTATAAACCAGTGTTGTTGTTACTATTATTTTAAGGTATGGGACATAGGATATCTATAGAGTTTCCTAGAATGACTGATAAAGTACACATTTCAGTACCCTGCTATAGACTTACAAAATTATAATCTTTATACATAGACTTCAAGGCTTTGCAAGTGAACAAACTGCACACTTTGAAAAAGTTGGAATAAAGAACATATATATATATATATATATATATATATATATATATATATATATTCTTTTCTTTTTTGTGTGCCTATATGAGATTATGGATGTTAACCTGTGATGGCAATTATTTCATGATATATGTAAGTCAATCATCATACTGTATACCACAAACTTATACAGTGCTGTATGTCAATTATATCTCAATAAGACTGGAAAAAAGCATTATGCTAAAGTTGGAGAAGCAATCTTGTAATTGGTTGCTCAACTGACTAAGCCACCTAGGAGACTCTCTAATTCCTAGCTTTCTGCTGGTGTTTGTAATGAGTAGAGGCAGCCAATTTAGCACCTTGTTTTTCTGAAGTTGATTGAAAAGTTAAATATTCAATTTCCCAGCTGTGTTGTTTGAGAAGCATTACACTAAAGTTTGAGAAATATTACTATAGCTTATATATCTGCCATTGAGGGCTATACCCAAATAAAGATGTAATTATTTTATATCTTTTAAAGATTTCAATTTAGTGGTCTAATTATATTCAAGATATGCTCTTGAGTTTGTTTGTTTTTTTTAAATAACCTATCCTGGAGACTTATACTGCAGTACCTTTATATATAGTATAGACCCCTTTATTTTATTTTTTAAATTTTTATTTATGTATTTATTTTTGAGAGACAGAGCAAGAGAGAGCGAGTAAGCATGAGTGGGGGAGGGACAGAGAGAGAAAAGGGGACAGAGAATCTGAAGCAGGTTCCTTCCTCACTTTCAGAACAGAGCCCTACATGGGGCTGGAATGCACAAACCATGAGACCGTGATCTGAGCCGAAGTCCGACAGAACCCCTTTAAATCCAATTAATGAGTTTCCCATATCTGAATATTTAGACTGGTGATTATCTATTTTCTAGTCCAAGTCTACTGCTGAGAATATTTTATTGAACTCATGATTGCAGTTTTTTTTTTCTTCCAAACGAGCTTTCTTCTGCAGAAGTAGCAGGCCTTATTGTCAACCCTACTAGAATATTCCACGTGAGACTGTTTGAAGACAGCCTTGTGTAGAATAACAGATAAATGTCAGAAAGAATGTACCACAAACTTCAGCAGAAAGGATGGGATCATATTAATAAAATGAGTGAGTTTATATTGGTTTTGGTAGAAAATAGAGACTCACTGGAAAGTCAGTGAAATAATATGAATGAATACATTGTGGGTGTTTATGTAAAATCGGACTGGCAACGGTGTACCTGATGAGTCAGAGAGGAGTGCACCTAATATCAGGAGAACCAAGAAGAAGGATATTGATCTGAATGAGGAGCTAGATGATGGGGTCCTGGGTTTAAATGCTATCAGTCTGGATGGGAAGGGAATGTTGCTAGATTTGTTGAATAAGTGGAGTTGAAAAGGTTAAACTGTGTAATACCATGCCTTGGTGGCAGAGAAGCTGGTGGTGCTGCTGAGAGTGGCAAAGAAAGTCTATAGAGGAGTTGATAAAGATGAATGAGAGCTCTAAGCCCCGTACCTCACAGCTGAGCCCAAGCTGCCAATGTCATTTCTCAGCTATGAAGTGTGATTGATGCCAGGATGCAGAACGAAAAGAGGGTGATTACTGGATGTTGGGGTGAGGTACATAATGCTACATTGTTTGAGAAAATAATATCATTTCTGCAAAGTGACAAGATGAATGGCACTAGTGTGCACCCATCACATGGAATCATATTAGGCAATTTATCCAGTAGTTTATACAGGGCATATTCTCTCCAAAGAGACCCAGGTTTGCCTTCGTTACCATGTTTCACCCTAATATCTTTCTTTCCCAACCTCTTTCTTGTAGGCAATTATGGGAAAGGAAATCTTTTTAATTTACTTGAAAATATTTCTGTATTAGTCAGGACAATATCCAAAAATGATTTTGTGGAGAAGAGTATTATTGCTAACAAGATTCAGTGTGCCCATTTTCTTGGCACAAAAGCCATATGACTAGCTTTAGCCAACAGCGCATGAGCAAATATGATGCATGTAACATCTAGTCCAAAGTATTTAAGAAGAATGTTTTACCTAACACTGTCTCTTCCTCTTTGAGGGGCACTTTGTGCAGGCCACATGTTGAATCAGATTGGATCCTTGAGTCACTGCATGAAGAACTTCCCTTGAGAGTTACCTGATCCACATCAGATTTTGTGGGAGTGAGAAATAAATGTTAAGCCACTGTGTTTACTTGCCACCATGGCCTTGCTTATATATCTTGCCTGATATCCTTTTTTTAAGTTTATTTATTTTGAGAGGGACAGGGACAGTGCAAGTGGGGGAGAATCAGAGAGGAGATAGAGAATCCCAAGACCCAACATGGGGCTTGAACTTGTGAAACCGTGAGATCATTACCTTAGTTGAAACCAAGAGTTGGACGCTTAACCAACTAAGCCCCCCAGGTGCCCCTATTTTGCTTGATATTCTAAGTCAGTGTAGCTTGTGCAAAAACTAACTAACTAACTAACTAACTAACTAAATAAATAAATAAATCACATAGCCTAAAACTCTATGGAGTTTTTAGAACTTTATGGAAGAGCTGGATTTAAGTGATTTAAATCCATCTTTGTTTTGTGTTTCTCTGTGTTGACTCTGTTCCTAGTAGATCAGGTTCCTTACAGCTTAGCAGTCCAGTAAAAAAGAGGCTTTTGAAGTTCTGATGCAGAACTTCATTCTGAACAGAACAAACAAACCTGGAATTGAATATCATTGTACTGGCTTGGATCATGTATTTATATTTATATCCATAAATATGAATTGTGGCCATAGGTTTAATGTGTTATGATTGGCCTGGCCAGCACCAGGAGGTATGGTCAGTCCTACCCACATCATACAGACTAACAATGAGTGGGAGTGTTTCCCCCAAATAAAACAGAATTGCTATTACTAAAAAAGAGTGAGTTGATGCTGGGAGGCAAAAAGTCCACTTTAGTTTCTGTTTTCAATATAGAAATAATTTCCTTATAATTCTAGGCAACATTGTACAGGTATACCCTGTAGATTATCTCTCTAATTAATATATCCCAATGGCCTAATTTATTTTAGTTTTTGAGATCTAAACTTCATTGTGCTTGTAACACTCAACTCCAACATTTCAGCCTATATTTGCATCGGAAAATTTATATTTTTGTCCCCAGAGTTCAGTATAAAATTTCAAAGAAAATGATGTTTTGGAAAAGCCTTCAGTTGTGTTCCAAAAACAATTAGTAGAATGTCAAAATCGTGATAAGTATTTTGAAAAGTGTAAAGTACAATGAGTGTCAACAAAGGAGATGTGTAGGTTGGACGTGTCTGATGCTAAGAAAGGCATCGCAGTGTCAACTCAAGGTGAGCCATTATCTGCCACTGGGTGTTTGTTCTGAATGTCTTTCATATTGTTGCCAGATTTTTGCCAAGAAGTTTACAATGTGACCTCCCAAACACAAGAGAGTATTCAGGAAAATTGTGTGGAAATAAGCAAAACAAATGAGAAAGTGATTGCAATAGAACTGAAATGTTACTGCAGAAAATGTAATTTTAAAAAATTACTAATTATTTGATAACCACAGGCATATATTCTAACTATTTTATATCATAATATGAGAGTTTGTTAATTCTGTAGAGCCTTTTTGTGTATGTTTTAGTCATACTTATAAATATGTTGAGAGTGTTGGGTTGAAGTATAGTGAACACGTGCACACACACACACACACGCACATTTTTGCTATATAAAATAATGGATTTTTAGGAGTGGGTTACTAACACATAAACAGGAGATATCTGTATTTCTAAGTTGTCGTGTTGACACTCTACTTGGCTTTATGTTATCCTCTCTAGAGTCACCTTCTCTGCTGTTCTTTTTTTTCCTAATCAGTGGGGTATCTAGAACTTTTACTCAATGAGGGGTACAATATAAGAGTGAGGGCCAAAAGTTAGACATAACATTAAATATTAACATCTTGTAGACGTGCTCTTATGCTATACAACAACACCATTAAATAACACTGAGATACTCATGGATTCTGACAATATTTCTTAGACAATGGACTTGATGAAGTTCAACTCTTTTATTTTATACATATTTATGGATTATACATTTCATAAGATGGTATAACACAGGGCACATGACAAAGAACTAATAAGGCTAATAATCAGTCCAATTTGTAAATGAAATATATGTATTGGTAACACATTATAAAACACAAAGCATCTGAAATAATTGTTTTCCTATTTTTGGGTGAACATCGGCTGTGCCTTCTGGTTTTTTCATTTATTTGTTAATTCAACAAACATCCATTGACTTCCTATTGCTTATAGAGCTTACTCTGACCAAAATGTTTCCACTTTGAAAGATCAATCTCAGCTTTTGGTAGATACTCTCTTCAGTGATCTATTTTGAACCAAGATTTGAAGGGATGGAAGAGAATTCATTCATATCTTTGGGAATAGAGTTCTGGAAACAGAGAACCACTCCGCTAAACAACACTACAATGAAGGAAGATAAAGGCTATTTAAATACTTGAGTTGGGTTTCAATAA
The DNA here is from genome assembly GCF_018350175.1 of Felis catus. Lineage (NCBI taxonomy): Eukaryota > Metazoa > Chordata > Mammalia > Carnivora > Felidae > Felis > Felis catus. The sequence goes on along the minus strand of NC_058377.1, from coordinate 84,132,519 downwards.
TAAATAGCCTTCTTTGAATACTTATTGGGAGCCAGACACTGTTAAACTCTTTACATGAAATATGTCTTTTAATCTTCCTAATAACCTTGTGAGATAGTTGCTATTACTACACATATTCTATAAATAAGAAGAGGATTATGGAGATGAAGCAACTCATCCATGATTATTTAATTAGGACATGGGAGCTAGAATATGTAACCAGTTGTGTCTTGAAAGATGGTTAGAATTTTGTACATAAGAACCATACCTGTATCACAAGCAAAGACATGGAGAATGCACATGTGAAGTCACATTAAAAACCCATTAATCCAACTAGAATGAAAAGTTTGTATAGGGAAGATATCACAAATTCACATAGCATTTAAAGGTAATGTATGCTTTGATTATCTATTACTGTGTAACAAACCACCCCAAAACCTGTTGGCTTGGAATAATGACAACCATTTATTATCATTCAAAATTCTGTAGGTAGACTGGGCTCAGTAAGGTGGTTCCTCTGCTTCATATGTTATCAAATGCAGCTGTGGTGGTCCAGAGGCTTGAATCCGTTGAATTGTAAGATTACTTACAAAGATAGTTCACAGATAGTGATGGCTGTCAGCTAGGGGCTCGGCTGGAATTTAGACTGGAGCGCATTGGTTCTCCTCCACATGGCCTCTTCATATAACCTGGGTTTCCTGAAATCTATGGAAAATGTGTGAAATAGAAGCTATCAGACATTTACACATTGCCATTTTCCATTTCGTTCTATCAGTCAGAGCGAATCATAGGGCTAAGCCAAATTCAAGTGGAGAGGAAATATACTCAACTCTGGAAGGTATGCCAAGGAATTTGTGGTCATTTTTAATTAAGCAGTATACATGTGAGTTAAAAAAAAAAGTGGTAGGTAACATGCAGCTTAGAGGGCATTTCCCCCTTCCTATGTACTTTAGATTTCAGGTATTTAAGAAATACTGTTTAAGCCATGTAGAATAAGTTTGATTTTCACCATTGCCTGCCTGTTTGTAAGCTTTGATGTAGGGAAATGTTGAGAGATATAAATCATATAGGTAATCTAGAAATTGTCAACAACAGAAAAAAATAGTAGAAAAAAGTGTTTGGAATGCATCCCTCATAGAAATATATGAAGAAAATGAAATGGAATTTTGTTTTGATAATATTCTGAGGACTTCACTTATATTTTCATGAAGTAAACCAGTGGTATAAAAAGTAGGATATGCAAAATGATCCATGAGGGAGAGAATGAAAAATATTAGCCCTAACATTAATATTTATTTTTTCATTCTTCCTTGAAGTACTATTTTGGCTTATGTACTGTTATGCATGATATGTTCAACTAGTATAGTCCTGTGCATAATTTATAAATAAACTAATGTATATGTATTGCAAAATGTGTGTCTCCCCCAATTTTTTACTGATAGTTGTGTGTGATATGATTGTTAGGGTTTGTAGATTATTGATCTAAATTTTCATTTATTTTCTAACTGAAAATAACCAATGTAACATCAAGTTATTAAACATGTTGCCCACTGGTGATTAAAATGTCCTGCTGCTTGTGTATAGTTAATGTTGAAGTATAGACCAAATATATGACAAAAACAAAAAGGTAATCTTCACCCCCCACCCACCTAGGGAAAAAGAAAAACATTATATTCATCACTGTTTAAAGGGCAAAAAAAAAAACAATTTTGAGGATAAATGACCAAATTTTACTGTTAGGAAAAAACAGTGCCTATTAACTTAAAATATATTCTTCTTATCTGGAAGGCCAATGTGGCTATATTTGCATATGGTGATTACTAAAACACTCATAATTATATGTGAGCCTGTAGCTAAATGTCCAGACAAAATTCCTTGATTACTAAAATTGATTTATTAAGCATTTGATTGTCTAGAGCATTATTCTGAATCGTAATTTTATTAGCAACTATGTTTTTTTGTACACCACCTTCTTATGAGCGTACATCTTTTCCTCTTTTAGAATCTTTGTCCCGACATGTCGTCTTCAAATTTCTATTTCCCTCAGTTTTGGGTGCTGGAGCTCTTCATAAAGTTGCTTCATGTACTATTGAAGCTTCTTCTTTTTCTTTATTTTAATGGCTATTTATTCATTTAGGGAGAGAGATAGAAAGTATGAACATGCATGAGGTGGGGAGGAGCAGAGAGAGAGCAAGAGGGAAAATTCCAAGAGGTCATGCTGTCAGTGCAGAGCCCAATGCAAGGCTCAGTTTCATGAACTGTGAAATCATGACCTGAGCCAAAATCAAGAGTCTGATGCTTAACCAACTGAGCCACCCAGGTGCCCCTAAGAAATTTCTTCAATCTAGCAGTAAAATATTTGTTTCCCTAGATTTCTGTTTTAATAAGTACCATTAAGAAATCAAATAGGTCCTGACTATCACCTTGCTTAGACAAACTGTTTTGAGAGGTCACCATGAGTGAAGAGAGATTTCTCATAGAGGTGGGTAGTCACTGGGCAGTCTACGAAAGGAGAAGAACCAGTGCACATATGGCCCATGTTAGGTACAGATGAGGGGAAATGGTATTGTTGATACAAGTAATGGAAGCACTTATTTGGGACAGAGGGATAATATTGTGGCTTGGAATTAGAGCAGAAGTCAGTAGCTTGAAAAATATGTATCATGTGTCCAGTTGATTGGGTTTGTACTGAATAACCAATAAAACAGGGTTGAAAAATGGAGCCAGTAGTGAGGGTAAAGTTGGGAAATCCAAACAGGTCAGGATCTGTATCAATAAATTTTGGGTATCTGTTTCAGTTTGGGTCCACTAAGAAGCAGATGCCAAGGTAGGATTAAATTGTAGGACATTAGGGGAAAGCTCTGTGAAGGATAAAAGGGGAGAGGGAGTCAAAGGAGGAAGGGGAGATTTCACACCACTATGCAGGTATGACACTTGAGGAGGAAGTGGTAAAGAAGAGGACCAGGCAGAAAGAGTCAGTTTGGAGCAGTTCTAAGAAGGTTGTGGCCAAGCTGATGATGAGTCCTCCAGTCAAAGGCACTTGTTAAAATAGTCCTGTGTTTTATAAGATGTATATACACTACTATTCCCATTATGCCTAGCCATTGACTGGGAGTAGCCCGCTGGAAATGTTCCCTCTTCATGAATGTGAGGATGAATCCAGAAAGGCAGCTTCTAGGGCTGTCAATCACCTACACTCTCACAACAGGAAACCTAGTAGTACGTTTTTTGAGGCAGCCATAATACCCAGTGGACCCTAATATGGCTGTCATACTTAAACTGGGTTGAATAATATTGAACATATCCCTTTGTGATAGGTTCTAGATAACAGATTTTTCTGAGCCCTTGGTGAAAATAAGATGATAAATACTATGTTTTGACTTTATTCTGTGAACTAGCCCCATGCTAGGTGGTTTACATGCACTATCACATTTACATCGTATAAGAATGTGATGAGGTAATCATTATTATTTTAAGACATTTTACAGATGAGAGAATTGACATTTTGAGATTATCATTCTTATTGAAGGTTGGACATGTTGTAAATGGCATAATTTTAAACCACCATCACAAATGACAACTTTTTAATACCACTAGATCCCAAGGTAATCTAGGAATTATGAATCTTGCTTAGAATTTATCAAAATGAAATTTGACCTCTCAAGCAGTGTGAGGCTATCATACTGTCATGATATATATTATTGTCCATGGAAATCGTTACTTTGCATTGCAGTTTCCCAATATTTTCTCTGCTAGCTTTTATTTTTATATTTCATTTCTAAGTCATATTGTCCTTCCTCCACCTATGATATACCTTTTCATGTTTTCCCCACTATATTCCCTTACTATATGTTTCTCCACTAAATATTTATATGAAACTTTTGATAGATGTCTGTGGTACATAAGAAGGAAGAGAAACAAGGCAACTATGCTCACAATATTTTAATGTAATGGGAACATCACTTCCTAAAACATCCTTGAAATAGCTCAGATTTTTAATGACTACTATATTTTAAGTTTCTTAATGGCTAGGATATGTTTTATGCAGAATAAAACTCAGGAAAGACCCTTGTCCAAGGTATGGGCTCAATCAGTAGTTCCTTAACAAAAAAAGACACAATTAAGAACTTTTTCCCCATGTATTTTAATAAAAATAGTTAACATTTTTAAAATATTCTGCACTAGGTACTCTTCTTAACATTTAACATGCATATATTAACTCACTTAGTTCTTACCAAATTAAGTGAGTTTAATAATTATACTCATTTTAAAGATCTATAAACTGAGACATAGAATTGTAAGTTAATTTGTTCAAGGTTATATAGCTAACAAGTGCCAGTGCAGGATTTGAAGGCAGGTGGTCTGGCTCTGGGGTCCACTCATTGCATGAGAGGGCCTCTCTGCTTAGTAAAAACTACTTAGTAAGGAAGTGGTACACTAATAAATAGTGATAAAGTAATTATTCATTATTTCTAGTATAATAACTCACTGAAGTGAAAGAGTTTGTCAGAATTGTTTTGCTCTCCTGTTGTGATGGTCATATAAAGATTTCACTTTGAAAGAACATTTAATCATTTATTTTTCCTTCCTTTGTTTTCAGGAAAGGCAGCAATGTTGAGCAGGGTCTGGCTTTGTACCTATTTACGTAAAGTGGAACACAGCCAAGTTTATTCACTGATGTATTATCTGTGTCTGCTTTTGCCTTCTACCAGTGAAGTTGACTGGTTTTCACAGAGATATCATGGCCCATAAAACCTAAAATAATTACTATGTGGCCCTTTGTAGAAAAGTTTGTTGGCCCCAGTCTTGAGCAAAATGGGTGTTCAATCCATGACTCTGGAGTTAGATTGTCCTGTTGAGATCCTGGATCTGTCACCCACTAGCCATGGGGCATTGGACATGGCATTCAACTTTCATAATCAAAGTTTCCCACCTTTATAATTTGGGATGATAAAATTTACCTCTGAAGCCTTCTCCAAATTAACTGTATTAGTGCATGTTAATCCTTTAATATAACGGGTAATACAGAGTGAATGAATACTCAGTAAATGTAAGCTGTAATTATTTTTATCATCATTATTTTTACTTTACAATTGTTAAGCTTTAGTATATGTGCTGCCGAAGCGAGCACAGCAATTGTTAAGCTTTAAATTCTTTCTTTGCTTAGCCAAATCCATGATCCTTACAGCTAGGGGGAAAAAATTAAAGCAGCTTCCTTTTGATAAAGACTTTGTGTCAGGTTCAAATATTAGTATTTACTTAATAGCATGCAAACTACCTTTTCATAGCTGCCTGAGCTGTCACCTGTCTCTCTACTCCGATGGAGAAACCAGAGTGCAAATTTCCCAACTAGCATAAATTATTTTTCAATGTTTGTAAGCTTCTTATAGTTACTTCCTTAAAATGAATGAATTGATCAATCGATTATCATATGGGCATGGCCATGGTGGTTTCTGTGATTTCCTCCTTTCTAGAGAGGAATGTATATTCATTAATGGGGTAGGTGATATAAGAAACAATGAGAGCTGTGAGGGATGTGTGGTCTGATGTACCAGCAAGTGAAATGAAATTCAGCCCCTATGGTTCTTTAGGGGGTCAAAGAGCAAGCTGCAGACACAGTGGTTCTGCTGAGCTGTCTGTGGCTTTCAGCAAAGCTGCTAATGGAATAATGATAGTTCCTGACATAAAGCAGAAGGTGTTCTATTTTTAGGAAAGAGGAGCTATGCACCAGAGATGATCCAGATGCATTCTTATCTTAGAGGATCCTAAAACATGCCCACACTGTTTTCTTTCCTACCACCCTGTTGCTGTGTGTAAGATGATGGTCTTCTGGAGAGGAACCATATAGAAAGAGTCCTAAATAATAGTACCACTTATCAAGCACTTATTATGTACCCAAAACTGTGCAAAGCTTGTCCTCACAGTGAATCCCAACAATAATCCAATAAGGAGACACTAATATTGTTCCCATTTTACAGATGAAACTGCCACTTTGAGGAGTTAAATACCTTTTTGGATGTGACTCACAGAGCTGGTTTCAAGTCCATCTCTGGCTGACCTCAAATTCCAAGCACAATTGGAAAGGGAAAATGGGATATATTTAGTTTAAGATCTCAGTTCTTAAATAACATTAGAGAAACAATTCCCTAGCCTTTTATTAGTTTAAAGGCACCTTGCTCTCTAGCCCATGGACTGAAAATAAATCAGTGAATTTAGATTGTGATAATATTCCATGTCTCTGGAAAAATTCTTCCAACAAGTGGCCAGAATCCAAAGTTGGACCTATGAGGGGATCCTGGGTGGCTCAGTAGGTTAAGCGTCCAACTCTTGATTTCAGGTCAGGTCATGATCTCACAGTTCATGAGATCAAGCCTGGCATTGGGCTCCATGCTATGAGCATGGAGTCTGCTTGAGATTCTCTTTCCCTCTCTCTGCCCCTCTACCACCCCTCTCTGTCTCAAAATAACTAAATAAAAGTTAGAAAAAAAATTAAGTTTAACCTATGAATGGTGAAAGGAGTTAGGATATGGTATTCCAAGAAATAGATAATGAGATCAGATCATCAGTTACCTTCAAGGAGATCTGGTGGGTAGATCACAGAGGTGGGCTATGCGAGAGTAGGCACTATTTGGGTTCTGGAAAGGCATCTGCAAGGCAGTCAGGCAGCAGTTCAAAGAAACTCAGCACTTCTGGGTATGTTTGGGTCAGGTATCCTATCTGAGGATTTTGGTAAAATATTGACAGGTCCCCGTACAAGGGGCCTGGCATCATGGAAAGGTTTTTAGGACAGAATATTAACTATATTCTCAGTTATCAGAATAAGCCACAACCGCTCAGATTATAAAAAGAAATAAGAAATAGACCAGAAAAAATTTGAAAGCAAAATCTTTTAACAGTTTAGTGTTAACCACCTACTATGTGCCAGGAACTGGGGACCAGACTATTAGGCCACATTTCTAAAATTTTGATTTCAGAATCTGGAAAGGAAGACCAGTGAACTTAGTGAGGGCAAATGAATACAGCTTCAGATATGTTTGTAACTAGTAGTTTTAGATAGGATTTGGGTTTGGATTCACTTAAAGTAGTTATCTAAATGGAAGCAGTGATTCATAGGACATGACAGTATTCAAATCTTAGAACTGTGCAGGTCATTTTTCATTGTTTTCTCTTTAATTCACTCATTTATTTGAGAAAAACTATTGAGTTCCTATATATATCAGGCTCTATGCCAAAGGCCGGGGATCCAAGGTGAAATATGATTTTGTTACTGTCCTTGAAGAGCTTAGAGTATCAAGCAGAGGTTCTCAGATGTTGATATGCATAAGAATGACCTGGGACACAAGTTAAAAATTCAGATGTAGGTACCCACCTTGAGATGTGGATTAAGTGGATTGGGAACACCACAGGAGATGCTGATCAATCTAAATTGAGGCCAATGTCTGGAGAATTCTGATTTAGATACATAGGAGTGTCTCTAGAGAGATGTTTTCTGTGTAAACCATCAAATTTCAGTGCAGAAGAGGAAAAGTCTAGCATTTGACCTGCATTGAAATAAAACAAAATATTTAGGGAGAAAGCAAATTATTTATTCCTAAATGTGTTCAACCAAGCATAGACACCCACTTGCCTAAATTTGGCATAGGAAGCTGAACCCCACATCTTTTAAAACATTCCCAACACTGGTACGTGTGCTGCTGTGATATCAAGGTTCAGCTCACCCCTAACTTTATACTTCAGTAAAAAAAAGGTAATTTCCAATCTATTAATTTGAGTAAAGACCTTTGTTTTGGTTGATAATTTAGTATTAATTTTGCCCTTTTCTTTTCCTTTTTGTATAACCCCCACTTTCCTCCCCTGTCTCCCTCTCTTCCTTCTTTTCCCTGTTCTTGAGCTACTTACCATTTCCTTACTACAGTTGACTCCAATGTTTCTTCTGAGAAATTTGTGGCCAAGATTTTTAAATACAGTTCAATAATACTATTTGAATGTAAAATAATTTTGAAAAATATAAGAGGCTGCATAAATGAAAGTATTATTCAGTTTTATTCAAATGCTTAGGATCACCTTTATTTCAAAATCTCTGGAAAAAAGGGTAAACTTGATATTGTTTCTCTATCACAAGTGATTAGAGATAGATGAAGGATAAGCACTTCCACAATGTATTGTGTGGTGTTTCAATTATCTATGGATGTATAACAAGACATCAAACTAAGACCAAATTTAGTGGTTTAAGAAAACTCAATTTATTAGTTCTCATGACACTGAAGGTTGAATGGGTAGTTTTTATGCAGATCCCATGCAACCATAATCATCTAATGGGTCAGATGGGAGGACTGAAATAGCTCAGATGACCAAACTCTTTCTATCCCCATGGGTTTTCATCTGGCTCTTTTTCATAGTGTGGTGGTCTCGGGTTATGACAGGAAAGAAGCTACAATGCCCGTTGAGGCCTTGGCTTAGAAGCCTTGGCTTTCTCAATATTCTTTTGGTCAAAGCTAATCACTAGGCCGGCCCAGATGCAAGAGGCAAAAATTAAACCCCATATATTGATGAGAGAAATGGCAAAGTCGTGTTGCAAAGAGGCTTGCATGGTTGGAATGGAAGAATATGGCCATGTTTTACAACTTACTATATTTTACTAGAAAATTTGATAAATTTCTGGCTCTCTAGCCATAAGTTATTCACATTTCTCCCACATAAAAATATACTCCATCTTGTCACAGTATCCACAGTGTCTTATTTAGTTTCAGCATCAAACTTGAAGGTCTCATGTTGTCAGGTTCTCCTATCTGTGGGAAAGGACATATTTTTAGATTAGTTTAGGGGTCATCTCCTGCTTTCCGAGTGTAATTCTTTGGTCCTCTGTTCTCTTCTGCTGTCAGCTCTGACCTCTGGTCTCCTGACTGTGCCCACTGAGATGTAATTAATACTCCATGTTTATAGCTAGGTGGCTTAATTATCCTGCTTTCCACTTATAGAATTTCGGGGAACAACAAGCTTCTTTTCATTTTGAACTATCTCTTCTAGTCCGAGTTGGTTAGTCACCCATAAAAATTTTGCGATTTTTTTTTATAAATCTGGTAGAGTTTAACTCTATGCCCCAAAAGTCATATCCATAATTCTTTGTGTGACAGACATTTCTTACCTTAAGATGCACGTATGGCTGCTATGGAACCACAGCTTTAAGATTCCAACAATGTCTGATAGCTACCACCTTAAATCTCTCTGCAATCTTAACAACGGGTTAAGAATTATACCCTTGCTTTGATTTCTACCCCGAAGTCATTTCTTACTTTGAGAGATTTTGTCACCCAGAGACCAGAAATGTGAAGTAGTCTTATTTTCCAACCCAGAAGGCTTTATTTACATTTCTTTTAAATTCTGTTTTTATAGGGGAGAATTCCTTTTTTCATTCATCATTCTAGTATCATAATTTATAATTATCAGCTTAAAAATAAAAATTGACATATTTAACATTCTGCCCTGAAACTTTAGACAGATCCACAAATTCATTAGTTACATTTTGTGATTATCCCAAATGACAGATTTTCCAAATTTACAACATAATATAGGTTTCCCTCGTCTTAGTCTCCAAGAGCAGTTTCTTGAGGTACATTGGGTATATTTCCACTAAATGTTTCCTTGCTTTTGTCCTGTCTCTGCCTGTTGCTTTACCTAAGAACCAGTGTCACATGCCTTAGGTTTTAGTTATGGTGACACCACACTTCTGATGCCAATATCTCTTTTAGTTGTTGCTTGGTAGAAACAACAATAACATTATTTCTTATGCTTCTATGTGATAACTTAGGCAGGTCTGCTGTTTTTTCTTGACATCAATCATACAACTTCAGTATGCTGGTGAATCAGCAAGCATTGCCAAAGTATCTGAAACTTTCTCTCTCTATCACATCCTTTAACCAAAGATTCCTCAGCATATTGACATCAAGATTTCAAGAGAATAAGTGCAGAAATAGCAGGGCCTCTTTAAGCTTCAGGCTGAGACAGTATATCACTTCTGCTACATGTATTGGTCAAAGCAAGTTATAAGATCAGTAGAGATGCAAGGGGTGAAGAAGTTGACTCCCTCTCGCTATGGGAGGAGTGGTAACATCAAAATGCAGAAAGGAAAGTACACAGAATGGGAGGAATTATAGCTATGTGTCATCCATCACACACAGGTAATGATAGCTTCAAACAGAACTCAGGTATATTGATTTCCAGTATAAAAAATTACGTAAAGTGCCCAGGAATGTGTCTATTATATAAGAAATGTTTTCAGATGTTATTCCTTAATGCTTTTGGCTTCCTCTATATATTTCACAAAATACTCATTTTTGCAGGAAATATGTTGATTTGCTCTATGTGTCATAAAATTTAAAACAAGTAAGTAAACATACTTCAAGTGTTAAAGATTTTTCATTGTAGAAGGTGGCAGAAATGATATTGGAAAGTCAGCAATGGGATTAAAGTAATTACAGTTACAGGATGCTTTTTTCTTTTTGAGTTGACATTTGAAACTTTCTGAAATACTGTAAAATAATGAGAAAAACAATGGTCTGTGTGCAGAAATGATTCTTCTAGGGACTATAAATCAGTTTTGAGATATAGTAGGCACAACTCTCACTTTAGTTAGCTAATGAAATAGTAACAGGGAAGCCTTTTAGTGATAGAAAAATATGGATAACGCTGAGCAACAAGTATTTCCTAAGAGAGTTTAGACACCTGGAATTTTAGGGGGACTTCTCTCAAAATGAGTTTGATGAAATCAATTTATGGACAAGCAACTACAGTTATAAAGAGGTTTGTTAATCTTAACCTTTTGAAGTATTGTCTCCTAGGTACTTGGTATTGCTTTTCTGTGGCCTTGCTTAGAGAAAAATGATTTTTCCTCCTCCTTGAATTTAGTTATCAACTCTGTCTATTCCATGTAATGAATGATGGCCAAATTTGGCACACAGTGGGATAGGAAGGCCAAGCAGGACCCAGATAGGGAAATAGACGCCCATTGTGAAGGTGCTGTAGCCACACAGTTAGGGAGGGTCCAGAGGGTAGAATACATGCTTTCTAGAGAAAGAAGAGCATGTGTTTTTTGGCCTTTGGTAGATGTCAGGAGAGAATATTTAAGGTCTAAACAAGAACAGGGTACTACAGTAAGGATTCGAACAGGAACCAGGATGTGGTGATGAAAGTAGGAAGGAAGTTGACAGGAGTCAGGTGTGAGAGAATTTAGCATGACCTTGTATGTTGGAAGGGCTGGAAATGATAACATAGAAGAATTGGATAGGTCAATATTTATCAAGATAGTATTCTGGTTAAATCATTGGCTTTATATTGCACAGATACGGATGTAAATCTCAGCCCTCCATTTATTAGCTCTTAACACTTGGGCACATTATTTACCTTCTCTTTAGTTTTCTTATCTCAAAAATAATTGGGAGTAAAAATGACTACTTAGAATTTTTCTTGGGAGGATGAATTAAAGTTATTTGTATTAAGCACATAACAAGTGTCTGACATAAATATTACTCCTCATACTACTACTACTACTACTACTACTACTACTACTAATTGCAAAAATAGCAACAATATTAAGGGTGAAATTCAGGCATGGAGAGAAATTTGGCAAATTTTTTTCTCAAAAAGAAGTCCAAGATTGAGACTCTGATCAAAAATAAGAAGTTTATTTCCTGGGGCTGGGATAGTAGGTTGCAGTGGAAGGAAAGCAAAGGTGACTTAGAGAGAAGTCATCCAAGTTACTGGATTTGGCTTAGATTCCCTTACCTGTAGATACGATAGACTTCAGAGCAAGTTCCTGAGGGGACCTGTGGAGCTGAAAAATGGGAGGAGGAAATCAAGAGGGAGACGTCAATGATGCAAGACAGGGTGGGGTTGGGGTCAGTGTTAGGGAGCCAGTCAAAGCATACCACTAAGGAAAAAAGGCTTCTGCTGAGTTGTCTTGTTTGTGTGCTAGGACTCTTCACAGACATGCTGGTACATTTTTACAGCCACCTCAGTTATATAGTGAAACAGAAGATCCTTCTAACTCCTTTCCTCAACTCCATTCTGTAAGCTGCGAAAAGAAATCCTGGCTGGGGAATATCAACAGGAGTCTCTCATCCAACTAAACAACCTACCAACCTCCTTTCTCTGCTCTTAAATCCCACTTGTGGGCAGAGACCTTGTTCTACAAGCACACCTGGGCTCAGAGACCCAGTACATCAATCCTGTCTAGCTGTACAAATTGGATAACAGGTACAAATGCACCAGAAGAAAATAACTTTGAGGCAGAAACACAGGTTGGTCGATGTTGTTTTTCTTGCTGGCACCAAAAGTGATTGAGGTAGATGGGCTATGCCTTTCTTTGGAGTTATGATTTGGTGGGCTGCCATTTTGGAATCCTCATCATGTCGATTTCTAACACCTTGCATCCTAGATTGCAAGTTTGCCACTGCATGGCAGGCTTCTCACCTTAAACTCAGTGTATGTTTTGGAGCTTGTCAGTGTATATTCATCATGATAATTATAGACCATTCATTTTTAGAATAAATTTTATTTTTTATATAAAGCAAAAAGAAATTACTCCAAAAGAAACAAAAATGGAAGATTAAATTCTCCTATAACTACACTTTGCTATAACCCTCTACCAAGCATGAAAGATGGTCCCAATGAGCATTCTTTCCCATTGACTTTTACAATTATGGTCGTGTGCCATAAAGTACTTTGTCGGCATGTCTTAAATGTTTCAGTGTATAGTCTGTCCTAACATAGGTCTCCCACCACCTTTCAACTTCTCTGTGCTTTATTTTCTTAGTAGTTACACACTCTATAATAATTTAATATTTATTTGTTTACTATTTGTCTCTTAGTCATAACCACCTTGCTACCCCTGGTAGAATGTAAGGGATGCTTTTCCCCATGTTTCTCCTCAAGTTTAAGCTTCTCCTCAATGTCATCGTTGGTTCTGATGATGATATTAGTAGTGGTAGTAAAATGTGTCATGTACTTTATTGTGTACTTTATTCATATACTTCATTTAACCCTTACAACAAAAATTCTCAGTAGCTATGTCTACCTTCACTTCTTTACAAATGAAAAATGAAACAGTGGTGCTTGGGAGGCTCAGTAGGTTAAATGTCTGCTTCTTGATTTTGTCTCAAGTCATGATCTCATAGTTAATGAGTTCAAGCCCCGTGTCTGGCTCTGCACCAACAGTACAGGGCTTAATTGGGATTCTTGTCTTTCTCTCCCTCTGATCCTCTCCCCTGCTCGCTGTCTCTCTCTCTGTCTCTCTCTCAAAATAAATAAATAAACTTTAAAAAAAATAAGAAAAACAGAGCAACAACAACAAAAGCTAAGGCTCCAGAGGAGATCAATTTGCTTTGTTCCTGGAGTATCATCAGTGCCAAGAAATATACTTGGCATATAGTAGGAGGTCCTCAGTAAACATTTGTCAAAAGATGAGGTGGAAGATAAGAAGTCATCTTCAGTCATTCAGACTACAAAAAGAAGAGGCTAATAGAAAGGCAAAAGTATTAGTTATTAACACAGTTGCCTTTTAAAGACAGTAAGCTGTCTTAAAAGATTCTTTATTCAGGTGAGTGCTTTGCCAGCTGGCTGAGTAATTTGGTATGTGCTATGTGAGTCCTTCAGGATGACTCTGAAATGTTCCTGGAAAGGAGAGGAAGTGTGTAGAGACTAGGGGAGTGCAGAAGTAAGACTGTTCAGGGAACCGGCAAAGAACAGACTCAAGAAATAAGAACCAAAAAGGAACCTGAGAATGTGATCTCCCTGGAAATTTTAACTCCCTCCAAGGAATACTCCAAGGAAACCAATCTAGTTTCAGTCTTAATGAAGTGGAAGACGTAAGCTAAAATTAGTGTACCTGGCACAAAGAAGACATCCTCCTTTCTTAAAAACCAAAGAAAGCAGCAAAAAACAGAATATGAACTGTGTATTCAACATAGTTTGAAGGGGTAATGTTTTTCTGTAACTGAAAATGAAAAAAAAATAGAATAAGAAACTGAGATCACATATATGTAAATATTAAAGCTCTAATTCTAAAAGATGTGTTAATGAAAGCAAGGCATCAGGAAATTGATAGAGGAGTAAAAAAAAAATTAACCTGTTTTCATAGACAATTATCCTCCTCCTCAGATGCTATATAATTTCCTTTTTAAATCTTGGTTATGGTATGGGTTGGGACAGAATTAAAACAAACCAAGACTGCAAACAGTAAGGTGTGGGAGCCAGTGGCATAGTGGTATCAATGCTTTCAAGGGGAACACATAGGGATGAAGCCATCACCTTCCAGAATAAATTCCTTGATATAGTTGACCTGGGGACACCGTTCTAGACCCTGGTTGCCAATTGGAATTACAATTTCCTGCATGCTTGGCATATTTTAAGGGCTCATTAAATGGTAGCCATTTTTAATGATATTACTTCTTTGCCTTGTGAACTTCTCAACCTCTGAAGTCCAATTCAAAGATTATTTTTTCTTTGAAACATTCTTAACTTTCCTTTCTCCCTCTCTGGCAGGAATAATTTTTCCCATTTGTGCTCCCATAGTACAATATGCAACTTTCCTGTGGCCCTAAACAATTTCTACTGTATTATATGCACATTTGTCTTCTCTCTTGGATTGTGTGCTCTTTGAATACCAGATATATACCTTATTCATCTCTGCCATGTGAAGATAGTGTTTGATAAATGAAAGAAAAAGAAACAATGAACGAATGAGTGAGTGAAAGAATGGGGGTGATCCTGAGTGATGTGTAGGTCCTGTATCAACTCTAGTTTACTGAAAAGAAAAGTGACAATGAGGGATATTAAAGTAGTCACACTTTTAGTTGAAATTTACCGAATACCTATCATGCTCCAGTCCTGATGGTTACTTTCCATGCGTTACCATTATACCTGCAATATCCATTCCCAGTAGATGGTAATAGCCCCATTTCACATTCAACTTGATAGCAGTCCTGAAAGGTACTTATTTTTATCCCCATTTTGCAGATGTGTAGGTAAAGGCTCATAAATATCATAGACTTGACTGAAGTTATATAACTAGTGAGTGGCAGGGGTAGGATTTTTACCCCAAGCCAATCCAGCTATAAAGCTGCAGTTAAGAAAAAAGGTGGGGAGGAGGGAACTAGAACCTAGGCTCTCTGACATTAAGCCCAGGGTTTCAATTTAACTCTCATTCTCATTTCAAAAATATTTTTATTTACTTTTTAAATAATCTCTATACCCAACATGGGGCTTGAACTCACAACCCTGAGATCAAGAGTCACATGTTGCACTGACTGAGCTAGCTAGGTGCCCCTAGTTTTTGTAACTCAAAAATTTATTTTTAATTTTTTAAATGTTTATTTATTTTTGAGAGAGAGAAAGAGAGAGAGACAGACAGACACAGACTGAGAACCAAAGGTGGGGGGGTGGGGCAGAGAGAGAGAGAGGAAGAGACAGAATCTGAAGCAGGCTCCAGGCTCTGAGCTGTCAGCACAGAGCCTGATGTGGGGCTTGAACACACGAACCACGAGATCATGACCTGAGCCTAAGTTGAATGCTTAACCGACTGAGCCACCCAGGTGCCCCTGTACCTCAAAATTTTTAATGAAGCATTTAATAATCTCAAAGATAATCATGTATAGCTAGATTAGGTATTCACATACATTGTGGAATTTGAGAGTAAATAAAAATCTACCTTGCTCTTTACTGTCTGCTTTAACAATTTGCCAATTTATCTGTAACTCCCAGCCTCAAGAAGATGGTGTTTCCCAAAGTGGGTTCTGTGGGCTATTAATAGGTGTTTTGTGTTCAAAGTGTCCAGGGATTTGGAATTAAGTATGGGGTTAAATACAGTTTCTTCTTGAAGTATCTTGTGCAGGATTCTTTTGATATGATAATGCGCATTATGAATTCACAACTGTTAGATAAACTACTAGAGTAATTCTCAATGAAGATATGGGGACACTGTCCCCCTTCCTTTTTATTTTTTATTTCTAAGTATTACAACAGCATTTTGTCCCATAAAAGACACTTCTAAAAAGTGCTTATTTAGGGTACCATGCCTCTAGAAACTGCTCACAAAAATGTCAGCGGTATTAGCTGGGACAGTTTGCACACATGACCGTGAGCTTTTACCACCAAGTTGTGCCAGAAGAGTGAGTGCTATTTTCTATGATACAGTTTTGTCTAAGTGCAAATTGGACTATTTAAGAACCAGATCTATATCATCATCTCAGTTCTAAACATTAAGAGGAACTTGTTCAAGCTCTTTTCTCTCTAGAAGCTCCAATTTCTTCTTCAATAGTGGGGACATAGTAACAAAAACTACCTCGCGGTGAATATTATGACTAAACAGTAACAATAATAAAACTGTTAAAAGAGCAACATTTACTTTGTCCTTATAACTGCCAGGAAAAAGTTTAGGTGTTTCACACACTATCTGTTTTAATCTTTGTGGCACCCATAAGAAAAGGTTATTATTTTCCTCATTTTGGAGATGAGCAGACTGTGACTCAGAATTGTTAAGTGGGTTTCTCAACATCACACAGCTAGCATGTGAAGAAACTGAATTTCAAATCCAGTGTATCTGATTCTTTCACCTCTGGTTTCCTAACTTTAAATTTCAAATGCGATGATTACTAGGATAAATAATAATACTGAGGATAACAAACTTTTCATACTTCTCATGTGCCAGGCATTGTTCTAAGTAGGCTGTGTGTACTATTTAATCATCAAAATAATCTTATTTATGCAAATGTGCTTTGTAAATTTTATATGTTGTATAATTGCAGCTTTATGTTATTATTGCTATCATGAATAATGAATGAATCCTTATGTATTAGTTTCCTGATTTTATTTCCCCAGTTTTCTTTTAACTTTAAATAATTTTATAGAATATGAAAGCTGAATGAGATGTTAGGGGTTATTTAATCTTATTACTCTTCTTTTTGAGATTATCTCTTAATTTGCTAAACCACTATGGGCCTGGTTCTTAGACTGAATTGTTCATGATTCTGAACTCTATTTTGGTCAAACTATTTGGGAAGTATAGCTTCAAAAGATATATTGAGCAGCAAACAATTACCAGACATTACTAAAATCTGGAAAATAAGTTTTAACTTGACATCAGATAGGCATCTTTTTTGTGCATATTTGCCCAGGACTAAATTTAGCAAACAGGACTCAGCAGTGCCAAAAGGCTTGTTCTTGGTAGTAAATTCCCAGTTATAAAACCTGGTGTTTGAGGAAGTTATTGAGAAGACATAGCCACCATTGACCCACAAGCTGGACCCAGGCAATTGGAAGCTCCTTCCCCCCTACCTTGTTCTCGGAATGTAACTTCTGCCCACCATTCTCATACTATGAGTCACTTTCAAGGATGTGCCCTTGAGAAAACAATGTGTTATTCTGGACAGTGTACATGACTGAACCCTGTCAGATCCTCTACATAAACTTCTAAGAGTGGTGGGTGAGTGTGGAGATCTACTCATCTTGAGGTGTCCCAAGACGAGCCTTGTATATCAGTTCCTTTGCTTATTAAACCTGTCACTTACCAATCTGGAGTGGTCTGCCTATTCCTCAGGTCTCTCCTTTCCTGCTGTGTACTGAGGCCAGTTCACTTGGGAATCTCTCAAGTTTGGGAACCAACCTTAGGGATGCCTTTGTGGCACACTGAAAACACATCGGTCTAGGTGTCAGGAAAACTGGGTTCTAAGCCACATTCTGCTATTGGCTTGCTCTATAGCTTTGTCTTCAATGAGACAGCTATTCATTTATGTCATCCATATTTATTGAGAAGTTATTAAGTGTCAGGTGCTATGCTACATAGGATAAAAGAAGAACAAAAACTGAAATAGTTCCTAATCTGAAAATTCAGCCTGATGATGTTGATCTGGGACACACAACACCCATAGATAGTGTGTCTGGTACATGATAGAAGCTTGGTATACTGTATTTTCTTCTTGGCTCCTTGGAACAATAACTTCAGTGTTCTTGTCATTTTTTTTCCATCTGTGAAGGATGGGGAAAGTGATGTGGTGGAGAGGATGATTTCCAAGATTCTTTCTGGTTCCAAATTTCAAAGATTCATTAAGTTCAGGATAATAATTGGGTGCTGATCCAAAATTGATTGTGTTTGTGAATGATGTTGTTTGGCAATAAGGAAGTGATAGATTACTCTTTGTTTATTTCTCCTTTCACTGTCATAATTTAATACCATGAATTATAAATCCAACCAATATGCAATCCAGTTTGCTAGCATACTTCTTGAAGAATCTAGGATATGAGACTTGAATGCAAACTGAAACATCGCTGAAAAAATTAAATCCACCTCCTCTTGGCTTTTGCAAGTGTCCTGTACTCAAGCTGTGACCAGCCCTTATCACTGGTAAGAGGTGCATTTCATTCCCTGTTGATGAGTAATCTTATTTAAAAAGCATTACATTTTTTGATGATAAACTTTTGTACGTAAATTCTATGAAGTTTTTCATACCAGCAGCAACAGGAATGCGAGTCAGAGTTGCAAATTTCCTTCCCTTGGATATGATAAGTATTCAAGTGCCCTCACCTAGGACAAAGACATTCTATCATATATCATTTCTATCGTATATCATTTCAAATGAATATAAATATATATATATGCATATATATATGCGCATATATATATATATGCATATATATATATGCATATATATATGCATATATATACATATATATATGCATATATATATATATATTGCCTGGCACACTTTATTTTTTTTTTAATTTTTTTTAATATTTATTTATTTTTGAGACAGAGAGAGACAGAGCATGAACAGGGGAGGGTCAGAGAGAGGGAGACACAGAATCTGAAACAGGATCCAGGTTCTGAGCTGTCAGCACAGAGCCTGACGTGGGGCTCGAACTCACAGACCATGAGATCATGACCTGAGCCGAAGTCGGCCGCTTAACCGACTGACCCACCCAGGTGCCCCATTTTTTTTAATTTTTTTTTAACGTTTATTTACTTTTGAGACAGAGAGAGAGCATGAACGGGGGAGGGTCAGAGAGAGGGAGACACAGAATCTGAAACAGGTGCCTGGCACACTTTAAAGGACTGGTTTTCTATCATTTCTCAGAGACAATAATTTGTCTGAAAGTTTTGGGCCAGATTTAAATTATGGTTAACAGAATTTTCTTTTATAAAGTAGTCATTCAACTTGTATAATTGGAGAGAACTTTCTGAAATTTTGGTCAATGAGCACTGATTTAATCAATTTCTAGATATGAAAAGTTTTGCTAATAGCCTATTGGAATATTTATGCAATGATGCCATATTTCCAATGAATAATAATAATAATAATAATAATAATAATAATAATGTAATTTCATAGCAGAGTTTTTAAGTTTTTTTGACTCCGAAGACTTGCACAATAACCCTGCATCCTATGGAGCAGTCGAACATGATTATTGCTGTCTTATGATTAAAAAAAACTTACAAAGTAAAGAGTAAGTGCAACTAAAATGTATCCCTACACTCTACAGAGATCTTATTGTCCCTTAAAAACTGCCTACTTTTAACTCCTATCAAAATTTATAGTTGTTCAAAAGCTTACTTCCCCAGACTGTAAACTTCTCAAGATCAAGGTCCTTCTATATGTCTTTGTACCCATGGCAACTAATACATTGATTGGCACATAGTTGCTGCTCAAATGTGTGTTGAATAAACATCTCAACATAACACATGGATAATTGTGACTTGATTGAGTAAATTTGGACCTGACTTGAACAAGTTGAAACTTGTTCTGCATGTAAAAATTTTTTTGAAAAATGTAAAAGATTGAAGCAATGCTACTGTCACATTTAGGACTCTGTTCCTTTAATTTATTCATTCATTCATTTATTTATTAATGCAACTATTATACATTTATTTTGTGCCTACTACTTACCATATACCTTATTATAACTTGAATAAGCTCATGGCTTTTTTGTTCTTCTTAGACTTGCTTTACTTCATTAATATTTTGAGTTATCATCTTAGCTCCTACCTGAACTTTTAATGATGACTGAATTTCAGAACTTTTTATGCCTCCTCATTTTTTTTTGCTATAAAATAGAAATTATGATTCATGTACTTGTTCTTTAGGGTGAGAGATGACTAAGGGGCAATTATTTTGAGATAAATGTTTTGGTGACAGGCAAGGGAAAAGCAGAACAAGTTCATAATAGATAACCTCATTTCCAAGAGAAGAAAATGATTTGTAGAGCTGAGTGACACAGAGTGTCCCTCTGCCTTTGACAGAGTCCCAAGACTCTTCCTCATCTCTCTTTCTTTTCCTTAGGAGACCTCATTTATGTTTCTCCTTCCCAGTAAGCTGTAACTCTTCTCTCATGGCTTTCTTCCTCTCTCCATAACACTTATTTACTTGCCTCTTCTAGTCCAGCCTTTGCCTGCTGTACATAATACATAATCCCCTTGAATAGCCACGACCCCTACCCACACCTGTTAATCATTCAGTAGCTCTCACTGTCCACATCTATTAGTCAGGCTTTCAATGCTTTCTACTTTCAGGCTACACTCACTTTAAGAAACTTATCTCCTATGTCTTTCTTTACATGTCTACTTCAAGTCAAACTGACCACTTACCAGTCCACATGCTATATCTCCTAGGGAGCTGCCTCTGTGCCTGTTCATGCTTTTATTTTGCACCTGTAATAGCCTTTCCATTTCCCTTCTTAAATCCATATTCTACTCATTCATGAGGACTCAGTTACTATCTCAATTTATTTATTAAATTATTCTTGATCTCCCAACTAGAAGTATTTTTTTCTCTACTTGAACTCTAAACTTCAAAGCACTTTATCTGCAACTGAAACTTATAAAATTTAAGAAAACATAATGATGAATGTAGAATACAATAAAATTCTAATCAGGTGTGCAATTTTCCTTTACAGTGAGGTAAATGTCTGATTTCTTCTTATATTTGCAGTGTATACTGTGGAGGAGAAATATTTGTTGAATAAATAAAGGAATGAATGAACAAGTGAATACAATATTGAGTGAATGAATGAGGTATTTATCAAGGACTATCTAGGTGCCATATCTTCTTTAATGCTACAGCCAATTTATACCTAGCATTACTCTTCTATGAAATTATGAGATTTCAGGAATCCTCAACTATCCAATTACAGCAAAGAAGCTGAAATTAAGTGAAAAATTATTCTAAGCAGCAAAGAAAATAGCTATCACAAAATTTATTTACATTGGTGCCTACCCTCAAGCTAGCTGGAACTTACTTGGTTAGTATTAAGTGTTAACTTGAATTATTGCTTTAATGAGCTTATTTAGTTGCCATAGAAACTAATAGCAATAAGGAGGGACAGGCATACCATGAGGGAGAAGGTTGAATAAAAGCAATTAGTGTGACACATCATATTAGCCTAGAGACCATTGCTGTTGCAGTGTTTCAGGTCTGAGAAATAGTTCGATCATTTATACCAAATACCGTTTATTAGGGATTTGTATTTTGCAAACATTTCCATCAAAATATCCCCCTAAAATTAAGTTTGTTAATTCAGTTATCTGGACGTGACGATTGTGAGAATACATTACAACTATAAAACATTTAACATCTTTAAGTGACTTTAATATAAGATCTTTGAATGGTAAATATAATTTCCAATCAAATTAAGTGAGAAGAGAGGCTCAAAGAAATTACATAACTTGGTTAAAAAGTCAAACTGGTAAATTACATAGGCAAGACTCAATTACATATATTCTGTGCCCCAAATTATTTTTATTTTACTACATATTTATTCAATTTTGTCAACTTATTCAATTTGCTTAATACTTCATCCCTTACTGTTTTTGAAAAAAATGTAATTCTCTTTGGGGACAATAAATCTCTAAAGTGATAACTTGTCTGGAACACATATTGTGTGGCTATTTCAAAGGCTACTTAAAAATTAGAGCTACAAGGAAGTCACTTGCTATAGTTCAGAGGTGTGTCATGAAATCAGTTGTGTTCTAGTCTGTGACCTTATTATTAATTTAAGATGTCCAATGATCTAGACATCTAGTTTCCTGTATAGCTCTTTGCCTGGGGGCTTCTTCCAGGAGGCTGCTCTGTTCATTGACAGTAGGCTAGAGAAATGCTGGGGAATTAGCACCCTCCACCAATTACTGAAGCAGGTGCATATATAAATATACCTGTTCTCTAAACCTTCAAGTGATATGCAAGCATTTTCTGGAAATTCCCTGCAGGATTAAGCTTCAGTCACCCAGTGTGATGGCTGACTTAATTGTATTGACTCCCTCCTCATATTGCTGTCAGAGCAGAGCCCTACGCGGGGCTTGAAATCTCTGAACATGAGATCATGGCGTGAGCCGAAGTCAAATGCCTAACCGACTGAGCCACCCAGGCACCTCTCATCTACTAACTTTATAATAAGAAATAATAAGTTAGACTTTTGAGGGCTACTATGTGATATCTATGATTCTAAGTGTTTACATGTTTTCTCTTAGTATCACAACAACCCTATGAGGTAGAAACTATTATTTTTCCCATTTTACAGACAATTGAGGTTTAGAGAAGATAAGTAACTTGGTCAAGGTCACTCAGCTTGGCAATGATGGAGTCAGTAGCTGAACCTAGGCCATCTGGTTTTCTAGAAATTTGATTAATTCATGCTTGTGTGGACTTAATGTATTTATATATAAGTGTATGTGTGTGTGTATATATATATATATATATATATATATATATATATAAATGTTTATTTATTTTTGAGACAGAGAGAGACAGAGCATGAACAGGGGAGGGTCAGAGAGAGAGGGAGACACAGAATCAGAAACAGGCTCCAGGCTCTGAGCTGTCAGCACAGAGCCCGACGCGGGGCTCGAACTCACAGACCACGAGATCATGACCTGAGCTGAAGTCGGACGCTCAACCGACTGAGCCACCCAGGTGCCCCAAACATACATATATTTAATATGTAATATTTCTTTTATCTTTCTCATTTGATTAAAGTATGGTGTATTGCCTGAAGAGTTAAGATGCAGATTTTAAAAAAGGAAAGAAGTGAAACTTCAATAAAATTGAGGGATAAACTGATAAGGGTCTGGGACCAGGTGTGACTGGGCTTTGGGCTTGGTGATGGGACAGGAGGAGTCTGAAAAGAAAGAAGCCACTCTTTGACAGCAGGTAGTGCACAGAGAGATGGGCTTCTTCTCTGATGGACCCATCTGTAACCATTCAAACTCTCTATTGCCCTGAGCCCTTATCTCTCAGAGACCCAAGAAGCAACATCTACTTTTAGTATGAGTTTGAATGTATAAATATTTAACTGAAATAATGAAGTCTAGAAAAGCATGGTTTCTCTGCAGTTCCCTTCACTGTAAGGGAATTGGTGATTAGAATAAATAATTGCTCTGAAAATAGCTCCTTCCCATTTGTTCAAACAATTAAGCCCATCAATGAAATTAATTTATGGGAGGGATGACACACGTGTTGGCAAATTGTTCTGTTCATCTTGGCAGCTTTCATTTTTTTCTCATTCTCTCTTTTTTTTTTCCCTCCCTTTCTGCCTTTATTGCTGTTTATGCTGTCACTTCTCAGTGTCTTTTGGAAGGTGATGTTTCCTATAACAAATTTGCTTTTTTTTAAAATCTCAAAATTCATCTGCAGATATATTTTATCTACTTGCTTATAAGGACATGCTTTTTATCTCCTCTCTTTTAAATTTGGGTGATGGGCATTTGATTTATTATCTTCCAGCTTTGATTTGTTCAAAGTCACCTTTTATTAAATATCCCTCAAACATCTTGTGTTTTGGTATTAGCACAGCATAATCATATAGGGTCAAGTGGATAAAACAGAAACAAATGATTCTTGCACATGTAAAAGAAAGAAAAATAATCATTAATTTAAAATATGACTGTATTTGAAACCAGCTAGGTAGAATTCCTGTTGGGAAGAGATTTGCCTTCTTTGCTTAGGAAAACCTGTTCTCTAGTCTTGTTTGGTTCTGAAAAGCCAAGCCTTCCATCTCTTGTCCTGTTCCCCACTGCCTTGAGAAGAGACTTGGATAAATAGAAGCAGGAATTCTTTTTTTCCCCAATATATGAAGATTATTGTCAAATTGGTTTCCATACAACACCCAGTGCTCATCCCAAAAGGTGCCCTCCTCAATACCCATCACCCACCCTCCCCTCCCTCCCACCCCCATCAACCCTCAGTTTGTTCTCAGTTTTTAAGAGTCTCTTATGCTTTGGCTCTCTTCCACTCTAAACTCTTTTTTTTTCCTTCCCTTCTCCCATGGGTATCTGTTAAGTGGATCCTGAGAAACTTAATAGAAGCAGGAATTCTGAACCTGCCTCTGATTGCTGGTGAGGGGTAGACAGGAGCTTGGGTGAAGATCCTGAGGCCTGGAGAAGATGGTGGAAAAGACATCAATAGAAAAAAAAAGTGCTGTGGCAAGGTATCAGTAAGGTGGGGCTGAAGATAAATGGAAGCCAGTGAGAAAATCCTGGTAGAAATTATTCAAGGGACTTTAAAAGAATGAAATATAATGTTCTACATTCAGTTTTTGCCCCTTTTTGTACTCCGCTGAACTGCCTTCTATAATCACTAAACATTAGTAGAAAACACAGCACATACGACCTTGTGTTAGCAGTGTTTGGAGGAATCAAGATAACAGGACAATGTCCAGTGTTGGGATCAAAGGATGAAAGACAGAAGTGTAGCCACAGGATGCATGTTGATGTGTGAGATGATAGAAATTAAATGAGAACAGACACTCGGAGCACAAGATGGGCAGGAGAACTCATTTGTGCCCCCTACCCCACTCTGCACAGAGAATTAATTCTTCCCATCTAAGCAAAAATGAAGTTTTGAAAACACAGATCTGATCATGAAATCTCCTACTTAGAACTCTTCAGAGGTTGTCATGACAAAACTCTTTATAGTAATCTACATGTTCCTTTATGGTCATGGTCCTACTCATCTTTTCAGCCTTATCTTGCATCATACTTCCGTTTTGTATTTGTCCTTCATCTGCACTGGCATTTGTCTATTCCCTTCAACTTGTCATAATCTCCTTTACCACGGGACCATTGCACATGCTGTCCCACCTGCCTGAAACATGTTCCTTACTTCCTTTGAAAAGTTAATTACTACTTGTCCTTTAGACAGCAACTCAAGCATCCCTTCTTCAGAAACTTGTTCCTTTCCTCCTTGACCAGCCCCTCTCTAAAAGCCCCTTGCACTTCTTCTTCAGTATACCTGCCACAGTTTGAACTTCATAATTATTTGTGCCACATGTTTAATGCCATCTACCCCAGTACTTGCAAAGCTCTATTCAACAGGTACATTTGATTCTGAATGACGATTTCATCCCCAGGGTCTTGTCCAGTTCTTACCACATCACAAACAATCAATAAACATTTTCTGAAGGAAGGAAGAGTAAAGAAGGAAGGAAGAAAAATGATAAATATTTATCAGGGGCCTCAAAAGTCTTCTCTGCCTGGTGCTGCTTGAAAGACAAATATTGGAAGACTCTGGTTCCCTTCTGGTCCTTAGAACTGCCTAAGAGTTCTGTTTTGGAGATAGGAGAAACATTTGCCAAAATTAACAGTAAAGGAAATTCCTTATCTATTTAATTAAGCTTTGTACTTGGATGATGATGATGATGAAGAAGGTGCATAAAATTCACTTTGATTACCCTTCTTAAACTCATTGATATGTATGTAGATGTGTGTATGCATCTGTTTGTATGAAGAAAAGAGAACTTTCTCCCCTGTTGTGATCAATTAGCAACAGGCTGATGATCTTGTGAAGAAGAAGAAATTCTCTCTTGGTCTAATTGACAAAGTCACTTCTGCTTAGAAATGAGAATGATTTGGCAAGAGAAAGGGATAGAAGTGAACAGTGATCTAATTAATGATCTCATCTTCTTTTCCAAGTTTCATCTTTACAAAACAAATTATTTCTCTCTTGTTCTAGCTGTTAAGGTATTTTATTCTGAGGCACAAAGTATGGAGTTGGATTCATAAATGAGGACTCTAATCCAAGCTAGAAATACTAACCTGACCTCACCTCTTAATAGCTATGTGACCTTGAGCAAGCTATTAACTGTTTGAACCTAAGTTCTCCCATGTTTCTTAATGTTTATTTATTTTGGTGGGGGAGGGGAAGAAAGAGGGAGACTGAGAATTCCAAGCAGGCTTCACCCTGTCAGCACAGAGCCCAGCTCAGAGCTTGAACTCATGAACCACAAGATCATGACCTGAGCCAAAATCAAGTCAGACACTTAACAGACTGAGCCAACCAGGTGTCCCAGCTCTTCCATATTTTAAATGGATATAATGCACTCATGTCAGGGGCTTGTGGTGAGTTCTAAATGAGATGATGTACAGAAAGCTAGCTGCAGAATAGATGCTTGAATGTTCTTTCTTGTCTCCTGTCTGGACCCTTTTTTTTCTGAGCATGTCCATACTTCCTAGCTTCTGCCAAAGTAAGTTGGCTCGTCAATTATTCCATGGTGCTGGTAGGTTGCCTTCCTGTACCATGAAAGATAGGAAAAGAAAAATAACATTAGTAATTTTTTTTAATTGACCCTCCTGAGAAGGATCAAATGCTAGGACTAAATTTTAGTAGCAGCCTCAAATACAAGGGGCTGAAGTTAAGTATTAAATTCTTATGAACACAGAGAAAGAATGTTGGTTCACAACTTCCTTAGGAGCTTCCAGGGTGTAATCTGGAACCAGCCCTATGAGGGAGGGTAGGGAAAGTCCCAAGAAAAAGGCGGTGCACTCCAGATTGGTAGGTTTAATAAGCAAATGAACTTATATATGAGGCTCATCTTGAGTGGCAACAAGACAGTAGATCTCCACACCTGCCCTCCAGAATCTTAAATGTTTATATGGAGTCATTAACTGGGTTCAGCCACATATACCATCCAGATGGTCTCAATACCACATCACATCTCAAGGCTATGTCTTTGGGGCACCTTCTGGGAGTGTGGAAGGCAAGCAGAATGCATGTTCCAAGGACAGAGGTGGGGTAAGGAGCCTGTGATTGTCAGAGTACAGCTCACAAGTCAGTCTGTGATCATGTCCTCTCAGTGACCTCCACTAACAAAGGAGAAATGTCTGACCCAAGACATCTTTTGCTTAGTTGTATAATGTGACATCTCTGAGAGCATCATAAGGTTTCTGTCTCATTAGTTAAAAAGGTGGGGGGGGGAAGAAAGAGGTCCTCTGGCTTCTCCCTCCATCCATAACTTTCTCCCTTTAGCTGCCTGGTAGACCACCCACCAGTGCCAGGCAGAATCTTTAGAGAGAGAATACCTTCTTTATTTTCTGACTTTTGCTCTCCTTCTAGGATTCCTAGCAGAAGAGACCTCTGAACAAGACTCTTCTATCTGCAGTGACGTGTCTAACCTGTAAGAAATAGACAAATGCCACTTATGGTGATTTCATCTATGCTTCTCTTTTTCTCATTCAGAAGCACCATAATTCCCCAAATTGAATTTTGAATGAGATACTGTTCACTGACCATGGGGACAGTGCATGTATGCATAAATGGAATCAAACCTCTTTTCTCAAGCAATTTGTCTTCACTCTAGCCTGAAATTGTCTTTTAAAGTGGGGGACAGCCTTAATTCAGACTCTGACTCAATAGTTAGTATCTGGGGATTAAACATGTTAATGATTAACCAGAGGAGAAGTTTGTTTTGTAAAAATAAAACTAGGGAGGGAGATGAGGTCATTATAACATTGTCCACTAGTGGTCAGGAGAGGAATTGATAAGGGCAGGTCTGGAGTATAGATAACTATTATTACCTTGGTCCATTTTATAGATGAATTCTGAATGGAGTTTAGAGAAATTCAGTAATGCATGGATGATCTTAGAATTACTAAGTGATTGAGACACAATGTGAACAAGAACTGTCTGACCTAGACAACACTAAAGCCTAAACTTCTAACTAACCACTAAATTATACTGTGAACTAGTACTAAATTTGGGGGGACATACTTAAAATGATAGCTAACAATACCAGGTGATTTGGGATGGATGTGAAGTAAGCAGAGCAATCTGCAAACACTGAGGACACCTTTGATGAAGTTCTGTTCAAGATGGCAGCCTAAGCCACGAGAACCTGGAAACTTGTGGCAAGGTCATTGGAATAACTGAAGCTTGTCTCCTCTTTCAATTTGCCAGACCAGTGAAAGTTGATGAAGCTGTACATCTAATAGCAATTTGGAGCCTGTCATACTTTTATCCAGTGTCAAAGTGTCCCACTCACTTTATCAGTGAAAAGATTTTTTCTTTTTATTTTAAATTTATTCATTTTGGGAGTTATAGAGCATGGGAGGGGCAGAGTAAGAGAGAATCCCAAGCAGGCTCTGAACTGTCAGCACAGAGCCTGACATGGGGCTCAAACCCATGAACCATGAATGAGATCATGACCTGACCCAAAACCAAGAGTCCGACACCCAACCAACTTGAGCCACCCAAGCACAAGAAAAGGTATTCTTAATAATGAAGATGTTGAATTTTTCTTCCAGAAGTTTTTTTTTGTGATTGTGGAATATTATAATATGGCATATTTGGAACTACATGGAAAGACTTCATTTATTTCTGACTCTACTTTTATATTTTTATTCATTCATTCATATGTCTATTCAGTTGCCCAACATCTCTTGAGTGCCTTCTATATCCATGCACTATATACTGTGTCCTTTACTTGGCCTGCTCATTCTAGATGCCATCTATTCTGTAGAGAACCCTAATATACTTCTGGAATTGACCACAACAGCTGCCTTCACATTTTGTGGAAAAGTAGATGCTGTGATTTGAAGATACAGAAGTTACTTAAGCTTCATATCTGTAAAAGAATAGCAGGTAGAAATGAGTGGCTTAGACTAGGTATGTTAGCAGATGTCTTCTAGTTCTAAGGTTCTTTGATGTAGCAGCTTTGGTCTTAATTAAACTCAGCAAAATAATGTATGAGTCTACTCAGATTTGAAAGCCTTGGGGATTCCAATTATAAAATAATGTTTGGATGTACTTTCTTCCAGCTCTGAAGTTCTGTGATATAGCCAGACTTCTCCGTTTTGTCCCAGACCACCTCCTAGGGGAAGAAAAGAGTGATAGCATCTCTGAAATCCCCACTGATTCTGAAGAAGTCTTACTACTCTTGTTGGAGGATATGGTAGTTTGTGGGGACATCTGCTTTCAGAGTCCGAGCTAACCATTTGTCGTGTGTCCTTCTTTTCCTCCCTTCATGGGAAGCAGTGTTGAAGGAGGGGAATTAGCAGGAGTTCCAGCCTCAGATTGCACAGGGTTGAATCATGCTTTCTTACTTGCTGCACACTCTGAGGCAACTTATTTAACCTCCGTTTCTTCACCATAAAACTGAGCTCATAGTAATTTACAGGGAGGTAATGACAACTGGAGGTTAGAATACTTATTGGGCACTTGGAATGGAGCCTGGATCACATACAGCGATCAATAGCTACTTGCTATTATTTTGTCAAGTAAAAGCAGTTGGTCAAATATTGCCTCCAAGTTTGGGAGCCTGTGAACCTGAAGGAGGATAGTGGGAGCATGGCTGGGGACATAGGGTCAGATTATAGGGGAGCAGGAGGTCTTTTGGAGGGATCAGGAAAGGGCTGTGACCTCAGGTTCAAGCCAGTGGGAAGAATAAGAGTGTGTGTACCTATTTCCAGAATAGAAAGATAACTTTTTTCATCTTCCTTTCTATATTTATTCAATAAATAATTACTTCCTCTTATCCCATTCCTGCCTCTCCTCTCTCTTTTTTCTGTCTTTTCATTCCTTCTTCCCATTTTTCTTCTTTTTACTTTCCTCCTTTCTTTGCTCCCTTTGATATAAATTCTAACCTAGGAATGGAGAGGAACCTGGGCACAGCAGTGGGGCTGGGAATACGTGGGAGAGGAATCCAGGGCAAAAGAGGGAGTCTATTTTGGTCTTCTTTCCTTTTGACTTCAAGCCGTGTTTCTCTCGTGGCTGGGGAAAGGCCAAATAGGCCTGTGACTTATTGATCAAGAATGGAAGAAAAATCATGTTGGCAGGAGGCAGACTGTGCTGCATCCAAATGAGCCTGGCCCTCATTGTGGGAGGCCTGAAAGGGAAATACTGGCTGTTCCAATGGAAGCTGCAGAGCAGGTCCAAGCTTTGGAACTGCTCAGGGGGGAAGCTGCTGTGCAGTGGGGCCCCAGGCCTCAAGGAAGCTATGACATCCAGCTCCTTTTACTCTGAGCTGGTAGCAAATGGGCCACCAGGCTGGGATGGGGACAGGAATTATGGTGCCTTTGGAACAGGAATGAGGCAGACTTCCAGAGAGAGCTCAGAGGCTCCTCTGTCAAGAGGTACACTGGGATTCACCAGCTTCATCTTTGCCTCTTGCTGTTTACAGTGAAAAACACAAAATTCTGCCTCACCAACTAATCTCAAGCTTTGCTCTGAATCAATACCCAGGTTCAGACTGTCATTAAAGAGGCACTGCCACTGTGGATTGGGAACAGCTATTTGATAGCATGTCTGCGCCTGATGATAGGAACAGAAATCAGGAGAAAGCTACAAATGAAAGTATTAGCGTGCCCATTGTGTTTATCTCTTCTTTCATTGTCCTATACATTGTCTCCTTGGTTCTTGAAATGACCATGACCATGGATTTACAGAGGTTTAAATAATAAAAGGACAGACACACGTGACCTAGTATAACTAAACCCCATGAAAAACAGAGTTTCACAATTCGATAAATATTATAAGGAACTTTGGGCATCCTTCATAATTTCTCAGTCAAAACAGGAAGTTTTCTATAATAACCTGGGCAGGTGGTCATCCTGCTGTCTCTTAAATGTTTCCATTAACAGTAATGTCACCACTTCCTGTGGCAGCTTATTCTATTGCATTCAGCCACACCTCTGGGCTCCTCCTTTTCCATATGCCCCAGGCCTAGCGATGATGGGAGAAATCAACTCTTTAACACTGACATGCAACCCTGGCTCAATTTGGATCTTGTGTCTCCAATTCCAGCAGCACCCCTCCCCCCTTAGCTTGCTTACTTTATGCAATGCCACTAACCTCATGACTACCGATGCCAATGCAGACTCATGGAACTAGTTCTGGAAGAATGGCTCACCTTAAGTATTGCTGCTGCCTTCCTCTTAGCTACTTTAGTGCATGGTGCTTTCTGTGCCAGTTAAAGATGTTTTGTTTTCCCCATAATCATTCTTTACCCCACAAGACATTCTTTGTTCTTTCTGTTTTATAACTCAGTTCAACAGGGGCTTGTACCATGCTCTCAAGGAGAGGATTGAAGAGCTTCTGGTGAAGGTACATCTTACGCTGGATGATCAGTTTCTTTTACCTCTACCAAAACTGTAGCAGGACAAGGTGCGTGGTCCTCAATCCCCCCACCCTGAGTGGGCTACCCTTGCCTTCTCAAGGGTCCTTAACTCACTGATAGGAGTTGGGCAATTATTCATCTCTTCTTTAGCCAAAGGTCTTTTAGTCAAAATTTCCACTGTGTTCATCTCATGCATTCCTGGCCCCTTTAAATGGTCTCCTCTATACAGTTAAAAGAAGTAAACACCTTAGCTATAGATGTTAGCCAACAAGAGCAGTTTGTCCAGATTATTCTATTCTGAACCCGATATCTTCTTGACTCTTCAACTCTCTTCTGGTTCTCTTATCTAGAAGAGAATTTGAGTGTTTTTTTTTTCTCTAATATTATGCTCAGATAAGAGATTCACATAACTTTATACCAGAACAGAATAGAGGACAAACTCTCTTCCCTTAGCTCTATCTTTGATGAGCCTGGTGATTGAGATCACAACTTCGTGCCCTTTAGGAAAGAAGAATAGACTGAGAGTCTAATCTGTACCCCAGAGTTCCCTTCTTTCTCTCTACTGTAAATGAAAACACAGAGTAGACCCAATGCAGACTTTCTCCACTAATGTAAGAACAAAACTTATCTCCTAGTAACATCTAGTGGTCTTAGGTATATCTCATAGAATAGCACAGACATGCCATCCTTAAGGTATTAATTTGGCAAAGGATGACATCCAGGGAAAATTCAAACAAACCTAAGACAGTCCATATTTTTTATAAAGAGTAGTTCATCATACATTGTAATCCTCCAATGGAAATTAAAGACAATAGGAAAGAGCATTAAATGATTTTGCATCCAGGTAAAGATCTATTTCTATTGCACTGGTTGTTAGCAGACACATCTCTGGAAGAAACATGTATGGCTGAACGAATTTCCATCTGTTCTCCCTTCCACCTCACCTCCATACCTTTGCAATGAAAAGAGGTCCTATGACCAGCTCCAGGTAATGGGCTATAAGTCTTAGGAAAATATCTGACTTTTGGACTAACATATCTAACAGCTTGGGTGGAAACTGAGTACTGAGTCACCACTAGAATGCTGCTTCTCCAGAGAATCATCAGATTGCGTGAGAGTTTATAAGAGCAAAAAATAAGTAAATAAGTCATTGTTGTATGACATCACTGAGATTTCAAGCCTAATTGGTTGGCACAGCACAGACAAGCTCAATATGATTGATACGGTATTTTTGTCGCCATGCTTAATAAAAATGGCTATGTGGCTTGGGTAATTGTAGTTAAGTCCTCTGGGACCCCACACCACCCTTGTTAGATAGGAATACCAGACCCAGAAAAGTCCCCTTTGAAAAAGGAAAGAAGAACCAGGGGATAATATGTGGGCGTCTGTGTTTTTTGAGATTATGTGGAATTATTTAGTACCAAGGGGCCTGATTGCAGACATATCCTTTTCTAGAACTGGCCTTGCCATGCACTCTAATTCGTCTCTGGGCTGCTGGGACACAATGCAAGTTTAAGAGAGAAACTTCATATTGCTAATTCCTACGCATATTGAACACATACCACTGAAAGTAATGAGAATGTTACAAACTTGAGATGGGAACTGGAACTGAAAATTTAACAGACACACGTTCTTTATGGAAACTTCACAGCTACAGCCAGACTTTGAGTCCCAAGTCCAATTTTGGTGTCTATCAGAAATTGCTGTTGCACGGAGCTACTGAATTTTCCACTTGGAGCTGTCAGTATCATCTGATAGGTGACTTCCTCCTTCTCTCCTCTCCTCAGGAAGATTTATCAGGCTATCTTTCCAGTGCTGTTGTTAACAAGCCTTGGGTTGCTTCTCTAGGGAGAGAAAGAAAGGCAACATTTATTTAGTACCTACCACAGGCCACAAAATACACTAGTCACATTTTTTGCATGCTTTTTCATTTGTGACAGGAGGTATAGTGAGAACCAGACCTCCTGGATTAGAAGGAACAGAGGACTTTGGAGTCTCAGAAACTTTAGTTCAGAATCCTAGCTCTGCCTTACTGGCTGAATGACCCAATACTATTCTCTCTGAATGCACTGGTATTAACAAGCCCCTGTTGGGAGGATGAGGATGAGACACTATCCAAGCTTTCCAACAAGCCTGTGAGAGAGACCTTGTTATTCCACTTTACAAGCAAATTATGACCCAGAGCTGTTACATATCTTACCCTGGGTCATATAATGGCAGAGCTAGACCTCAAACTCTGGCCATTCTGTTTTCAGTTTAAATGCTGCTATGATGGGAGAATCGAATAGTTGTGACACAACCCATGTAGTCTGTAAAATGCAGCTTTTTAATGACATAGTTTTCCATATTCTGAACTGAAAGCAAGAGTACATAACTTTTGCATATTGAAGAACTCTAAAACACTGAAAGCATTTATCAAAGGCTCCATGCCAGTAAGATAAATTTAGTGTGTGATAGAGGGGTTAAGTTTCTGTTGTGGCAGAGAGAAAATCTATAATTTTTGTAAATTTGATATTAAGAAAGCAAAATATAAAGCCATTCAACAAATACTGCAATTAATAAACATGTATTTCAACTCTATTGTTTCTGGGTAGGCTACAGGAAGAAGGAAGTTTGTCTTGCAGACTGATTTTATTCCCCCTGTGGGCAAGAAGGCAATGGGAGTGTCTCTAGACAGCCTGATGAACTGTAGCAGCCCCACAGTGATCCCCAGGGAATAGTACCCCATCAACCCCCAGAAATCCAAAGACTGAATTTGCTTGATCACCAAAGACTGGAACTTTTTGAGAGGACACATTGTGCTTTACTCAATAATGAAGGAGGTAATGAATTCCAGAACTCTTCAGATTCTTTCTAGGTAACCACAAACAAATTGATGCTTTACTACAAAAAGCAGATAATTCTATTTTGATTAAATCAAAATGATTCTTTGTATACAGCATCCCATGGAGTCTTTTACCTCCTCTGGCTTTAATGTCTGCTTAATAAGATCACACAGTCAATTATTTAAAAGACCCAAGAACCAATAGGGGATTTGCTGGCCCAGTTCTTAAAGCTTAGAAATCCAATTTGCCTTTCCTTCATTGCTAGCAGATCAGCCCCAGGTTAAGAGTGATGGAAACTATTGGACATTTTAGAATAATTATGAAGAGCTGAGAGATTTAGCTCAGCAAGTCTCATCTATAACTGAATAGAATAAGTTTTATTATTGATGTTATCATGATTGACATTTCCCCAGGTTTTCAGCTATTCTATCTCCAGATTCATTACCTTTTTTCATATTGTTAATGTATTAATGTACTGAGTTCTGGCAATTTCCACTATGATTTTTGTCTGTACAAGAATTCTCAGAAATACTGTGGATGAACCCATCATCAGCTGTTAAACTAGGCTGGAATGATAGTCAGTAAGACTTGCCAGAGTGTTTGCCCCTTCTTTAAATATATCCAACTTTCCTAAAACAATAACATGCATTTCACGTAAAGAAAATAGTTACATAATTATTGAAGACACCTAGATATACTTTTCCAAGTGAAGATTGAGGAATATGAAGTTGAAATTTTCTTTTCCATAATTAGATTTTATTTAATACTGAAACTTAACTTTTAGTTTATAGAAGCAATATGATGATTATATGGAAATTTACCTTAATTTTAATTTTACCACAAACAATTATTTCCTTTTGGTTTTTCAGAAACCTGTAAATGTAATGTTTTCTGTATCTAAATATTAACTTTAATTTTTTTCTAAATTGACATTTTTATTAAAACTTTTCCCCTGATGTTGAAGGAAATTTATTTCATATAGATTCATTCTATCATAAGTGATATTTCAACTACACTCTATCTCAGGCATGTAGTTGATAGAAGGTGATAGTCTCGGGGCACCTGGGTAGCTCAGTTGGTTGAGTGTCCGACTTTGGCTCAGGTCACGATCCTCCAGTTCGTGGGTTCCAATCCCACGTCAGGCTCTGTGTTGACAGCTTAGGGCCTGGAGCCTGCTTTGGATTCTGTGTCTCCTTTTCTCTCTGCTCCTCCCCTGCTTGTGCTATGTCTCTCTCGCTCTCTCTCAAAAGTAAATAAACATTTTTAAAAATTAAAAAAGAAAAAGAAAAAAATGATATTCATATGGAAAGTAATTAAAAAAATACTGTATAGTGAGTTTGTTCCTTACAATTATTAATATGTTCAATTATCATGGAGTGCTACTAACACCTCTTAAACTAATCAGGCTAGATTTTAGAAGAAATATTGGATAGGGAAATTGCACTATTTATAAGGTTATGGAGATAATGGGATGCTGGCTCGGGAGAAATGATTTTGTAAAGTAATTATACTCCTTGCTATGTGCATGGCCATCACGTTTCTTAGTAAATTAGAGGTTTTTTTTTTTCATAATCCTGGCCCAAATTGCTTATGATCTTATATGCCAGAACTCTATACTTAACCCCTGTGCTTTAGTCAAATGAAAAACATTTCAATTTGAAGTTTTTTTTCAAATTATTATTCAATTTTTACCTCTCTATTAGCTGTTCTTTACTCATTCCTTTGCTATTATTTGAATAGTTCCTTTATAAGAGTGGTTTCTCCAGCTGTGGTTTCCAGATCAAGAGCATACATAGGAACTTACTAGAAATGCAAATTATCTGCTCCCACTCCTGGAGATTAGCCAAGAAATCTGCATTTTAAGGGCTCTGAATGAGTCTAATTCTTGATGGCATTTGAGACCCGGTGCCCTATTCCATACTTTCTGCTTCTTTTCCTTATTTTATCCTATATGCCCTGTTTCCTCTTTTTTTCCTGGTTAAAAACAAAACTAATAAACACACACACATACACAAAACCCATCTGAAATGACTTACTTGCTTTCTCTTGTTTCTGAATTGTCTTAGAATTAAAAATATAAACGGTATAAGACATATATCCATTAAACCTTGATTAAGGTTATTTGGTATTATCTGTTGTCTCCTCTCCAACCAAAGAAGCTTCCAGAAGTCAGGCACTCTGTCCTTCTTTCGACTTCCAGTGGCATGATAAATAGTTCTCCATCCACTCATTCTCAATCTGAAGGTGTCCTCTTGTCTAAAATGAGTCTCTTGTAGACAGCAAATAGATGGGTCTTGTTTTTTTATCCATTCTGATACCCTATGTCTTTTGGTTGGTGCATTTAGTCCATTTACATTCAGTGTTATATTAGAAAGATATGGGTTTAGAGTTATTGTGATGTCCGTAGGTTTCATGCTTATAGTGATGTCTCTGGTACTTTGTCTCACAGGATCCCCCTTAGGATCTCTTGTAGGGCTGGTTTAGTGGTGACAAATTCCTTCAGTTTTTGTTTGTTTGGGAAGACCTTTATTTCTGCTTCTATTCTAAATGGCAGACTTGCTGGATAAAGGATTCTCAGCTGCATATTTTTTTCTGTTCATCACATTGAAGATCTCCTGCCATTCCTTTCTGGCCTGCAAGTTTCAGTAGAGAGATTGGTCACAAGTCTTATAGGTCTCCCTATATATGTTAGAGCACGTTTTTCTTTAGCTGCTTTCAGAATTTTCTATTTATCCTTGTATTTTGCCAGTTTCACTATGATATGTTGTGCAGAAGATCGATTCAAGTTAGGTCTGAAGGGAGTTCTCTGTGCCTCTTGGATTTCAATGCCTTTTTCCTTCTCCAGATCAGGGAAGTTCTCAGCTATGATTTCTTCAAGTACCCCTTCAGCACCTTTCCCTCTCTCTTCCTCCTCTGGAATACCAATTATGCGTAGATTATTTCTCTTTAGTGTATCACTTAGTTCTCTAATTTTCCCCTCATACTCCTGGATTTTTTTTATCTCTCTTTTTTTCAGCTTCTTCTTTTTCCATAATTTTATCTTCTAGTTCACCTATTCTCTCTTCTGCCTCTTCAATCCGTGCTGTGGTTGTCTCCATTTTATTTTGTAGCTTGTTGATAGCATTTTTTAGCTCCTCCTGGCTGTTCCTTAGTCCCTTGATCTCTGTAGCAATAGATTCTTTGCTGTCCTTTATACTGTTTTCAAGCCCAGCGATTAATTTTATGACTATTATTCTAAATTCACTTTCTGTTATATTGTTCAAATTGTTTTTGATCAGTTCATTAGCTGTTGTTATTTCTTGGACATGTTTTTGAGGGGAATTCTTCCATTTGGTCATTTTGGATAGTCCCTGGAGTAGTCCCCGGTGGGAAATGTGGGGCACTTCCCCTGTGCTGTCTTGAATAACTTTTGTTGGGGCAGGGCCGCAGTCAGACCTGATGACTGCCCCCAGCCCACCGCTGGGGCCACAGTCAGACTGGTGTGTGCCTTCTCTTTCCCTCTCCTAGGGGCAGGATTCACTGTGGGGAGGTGTGGCCCGTCTGGGCTACTTGCACATTGCCAGGCTTGTGGTGCTGGGGATGTGGCATATTAGCTGGGGTGGATCCATAAGGTGCACAGGGGTGGGACGGGCAGGCTCAGCTTGCTTTTCCTTCGGAGATCTGCTTTGGGAGGGGCCTTGCGGCACCAGGAGGGAGTCAGACCTGCCGGAGGGATGGATCCGCAGAAGCACAGCATTGGGTGTTTGCTTGGTGCAAGCAAGTTCCCTGGCAGTAACTGGTTCCCTTTGGGATTTTGGCTGGGGGAAGGGTGAGGGAGATGGCGCTGGCGATCACCTTTGTTCCCCGCCAAGCTGAGCTCTGTTGTCCGGGGCTCAATAACTCTCCCTCCTGTTGTCCTCCAGCCCTCCCATTCCCCGAGAAGAGCTGTTAGCTTATAACCTTCCAGATGTCAAGTCCCGCTTGCTGTCAGAACACACTCTGTCCAGCCCCTTCGCTTTTGCCAGCCAGACTCGGGGGCTCTGCTTGGCCAGCATGCTGCCCCTCCGCCCTGGCTCCCTCCTGCCAGTCCGTGTAGCACGCACTGCCTTGCTGCCCTTCCTACCCTCTTCTGTGGGCCTCTCGTCTGCGCTTGACTCTGGAGAACCATTCTGCTAGTCTTCTGGCGGTTTCTGGGTTATTTAGGCAGGTTTAGGTGGAATCTAAGTGATCAGCAGGACGTGCAGTGAGCCCAGCGTCCTCCTATGCTGCCATCTTCCCAGGATCCTCCAGACTCTATAATTTATAAATCTTTACTATCTGACTCTTAACAGGGAAAAAATAAAAGCTGAGTTCTAGACTACATCCGTGGGCTTCTTTTAAGTTCCAGTTGGTTGGTCAATGGAACACAGAGTAAGAGCTTTGAGAGAGATAAATAGAGCCAGCTTTAGGAAAGATTCCCTGAGCTAGGGAGTCTCCCTGTCAAACTCTTAATTCTTCTCAAGGCAGCTCTCTGTTCCTTACTCTATTCATATAACTCCACAATCTCCTCTCATACTGCATTGGTGATAGCCCTGCTCTATCTCTTGTGATTTCCCAAAGCCTTCTAAACATCTTTGCAAATTGTTTCTTTATTGAACACTTCTCAAATTAAACTGTATAAGCCACATATTCCCCAATAGGATCCTGGCTGATGATGTATTAAGCACTTATTCCTTGCCTGACACTGTTTTGAGCTTCATATTCATTACATAATTTAAACCTAAAAAATGACTTTGTGAGGTAAATATTATCATTGTTCTCTCTTACAAATGAGGAAGCTAGTGGTCAGTTTGGAGATTCGACATCGTTTGCACAATTAATGTGGTAGACTTGGGACTTGGATTCAGTGATATTGATTATAAAGCCTTCAGAGTTGAAGATCCTATCATTTTCAATTTTCATCATTTTATGGTTTTCTTGATAATACCTTACTGAATTGATGCTTAGTATAAGAAAAGTTTTCTTGATTTCACTTAATCATAAAACAATGGATCTGAAATTATTCTTAATATTAAAGCTAGGTATATTGAAGACAATGAAAATCAAATGATTTTTTGAGTCATCTACAAGGTGAAATTGAATATGGGCAATTGGTCTCATATATACATAATTGTATTTTTATCCTATATTTTATATATATGTATATATATATATATACATATGTATATACACATATATGTATATATTGGTATATATATATATTCATCCATTTTGAGTATTTAGAATTGTATATGCTATAAAATCATATATATTTATATATACATATATATTCATACTTCTAATAGGTTATTATCCAAGTAAAGTAATGTGGTGAAAATGTGGTATATGTTAAGTGAATAAGACAGAGAGGTGGAGGGTTAGGAGAGAAAGCTAAGAGGCTGAAAATAAATTTTCCATTTGAATTGGAAAATGTTTATTTTTTTCCTAGTCGTCAAGTATTGCAGGTTAATTGATTCAAACCAAGTTTTAAAAGTTGAGATACAGTGCCCTTCCATGCTGCTGAGATTTGACTGCTGAGAAGCAATGTTTCAGCCAGGTTACCAGCTGATATCTGTATAACCCTTGGCTTCCTACTGTTCATTCAGTCCCAAGCCGAGAGTCTGGTCAAGAGAATGGCTGGAGACACACAGATTCTGCATTCTTTGCTTAATTGGCCTTCTGAACAGATAAACAGAGATCAGGCCTCAAACAAGTCCTAGATATTTCCTTCAGCCCTAAGGCAGGGTGCACTATGGATTACAATAAAAGCTCCTCCTGTTGGCCTATGGAACACATTTTATATTACCAATTTCCTGTTGTGGCCACAGATGCTCCTCCTTGCCTTCCCCACATTCAGAGATCTATTTTAGGAAATTTGCTTTAAAAAAGGTAAAAATATCTAATCCTGTTTGATTTAGTCTTTCTAAAGAGGACACTATTTCAAAAGTAGTGACTTTTGGAGAAAACAGGCAACAACCTTTTTGACCTGGCTGCAGCAACTTCTTACTAGACAAGTCTCTGGAGGCAAGGGAAATGAAAGCAAAAATGAACTATTAGATAAAAAGCTTCTGCATAGTAAAGGAAACAATCAACAAAACTAAACAAATATCTTTTCAGAATGGGAAAAGATATTTGCAAATGGCATATTGGATAAAGGATTAGTATACAAAATCTATAAAGAACTTACCAAACTCAACACCCCAAAACACATGATCCAGTGAAGAAATGAGCAAAAGACATGAACAGACGCTTCTCCAAAGAAGACATCAGATGGTTAACAGATACATGAAAAGATGCTCAACATCATTCCTCATCAGGGAAATACAAATCAAAACCATGAGGTACCACCTAACACCTGTCAGAATGGCTAAAATTAATAACTCAGGAAAAAACAGATGATGGTGCACATGCAGAGAAAGAGGAACTCTTTTGAACTGTTGGTAGGAATGCAAACTGGTGCAGCCACTCTGGAGAAACAATATGGAGGTTCCTAAAAAAATTAAAACCAGAGCTACTCTACAATCCAGCTATTTCACTACTAGGTATATCTCCAAGGGATACAAATATGCTGATTTGAAAGGGCACATGCACCCCAATGTTTATAGCCGCAGTGTCAACCATAGCCAAATTTTGGAAAGAGCCTGAATATCCACTGACTGATGAATGGATAAACAAGATATAAATATATACAGTGGAATATTGCTCAGCAATCAATAAGAATGAAATCTTGCCATTTGCAACAACATGGATGGAACTAGAATGTATTATGCTAAGTGAAATAAGTCAGAGAAACACAAATATCATATGATTTCACTCGTGGAATTTAAGAAACACAACAGATAAACATAGGGGAGAGAAGGAAAAATAAGATAAAAAGAGGGCGGCAAACCATAAGAGACTCTTAAAGACAGAGAACAAACTGAGGGTTGCTGGAGGGGTGTTGGGTGGGGTATGGGCTAAATGGGTGATGGGCATTAAGGAGGACACTTGTTGGGATAAACACTGGGTGTTATGTGTAAAGGATGAATCACTAAATTCTACTCCTGAAACCGTTATTACACTGTATGTTAATTAACTGGGATTTAACAACAACAACAAAAGTACTGACTTTCTCTTGAGATAAGAACTCAGGGTGTGTGTGTGTGTGTGTGTGTGTGTGTGTGTGTGTGTGCGCGCGCGTGCGCGCGTGCACATGCGCATGTATGCGTGTGTGTATTTCTACTAGGCTTATATATTTCCAGTGGAATTTGCCAGTTACTTGATCAAACATTAAGTCTGCCTGCCAGCTGATCAGTCAGGCAAAAATGCAGTTAGTTCAACATCCTTGCCTGATGCAGAAGGCTCAGTCCCCTTCTGGAGGAAGCATACTAAATATAGAAGGACAGAGCTGAACACAGGTTATTAAAGAATCTGGGTCACTGGGTTCCAATATGTTTAGAACAAACATTGGTATTCTATAGGTTATACTGAAATGTCCCATACTTGAAATCTTTTAATGTTAACATTTCTACAATTACCAGAAGAGTATTAAAAGTGACATAGATCTATTCACTAGCTTGTGTTTTTCTTCCACGAATCTTTTTTTAAACGCTAATCCTTTTTAAAAAAAATTAATGTTTATTTATTTTTGAGAAAGAGATACAGAGCATGAGTGGGGGAGGAGCAGAGTGAGAGGGAGACACAGAATCCAAAGCAGGGTCCAGGCTCTGAGCTGTCATGACAGAGCCCGATGTGGGGCCCGAACCCACAAACTGTGAGATCATGACCTGAGCCGAAGTCGGACACTTAACCCACTGAGCCACCCAGCGCCCCTAAACACTAATCCTTATACCTCTTACCTGCTAATACGTGCTCACTAAAGACAAAAGAAATCAGCAACCATGTATTTAATAGAAAAAACTAGGCATAGCTTATTTCATTTGACAACATATTTGTGAATAAAAATTTATGATGGCTACCTTTTTACATGTATTATGTGGGATTTGGTTCAGATTTCCTTCTAGACCTATAAAGTTGATTATGGAGAAGTTTTCAGAAAGGCAATTACTCTACTCTGGGGTAGAATAATCCTGACCTTTTCCTTAGCTATCGCTGGAACTAAATCTTAAAGGATTAACAGGATTTTGACAACTAGAGAGGAGGGGTGACCAGCAGGAGTCAAAGACGGAAGATAGTGCATGTCATGTATAGTCTATTCAGGCTAAAATGGCTGAAATGGAAGGCTTATTGGAGGTGGTTGGTAGATAAGAATGAAATTTTTGCTTAATTGTGATGTTAAGATAACTTTAATTTGGAATCTTGTTCCTGTATGGGATTAGGCTATCTACCTTCTGACATTAGGATCTGTCTGAGCCTTTTAATACCTTTAGTGAGTGACTTTGGCTAAATGGTCAAAATTCAAATGCTTTCATTAATACAAAAGCCGGATGTCATCTGGTGTTATGGCCCTGCCAGTCCTCTGGGCCCTGGGATCTTGCTTGATGGTATCTTAGCCTGAGATAAACTTTCCAGCTAATATTTCCAATATATTTGGCCATGTGTGCTTTCAAAATGACAGAAGTCTGGAGAAGTCTGAATATGGTGCCTCTGTCCTTCAGCATCTTGTGAACTCCGAGGAATTCTCCAGCTATCACAAGCAATTTTCCATGTATGAACATCAGTGAAAATAAGTAAGCAGCTTTAATTTCTCCTCTGAGGATGTTGTTGCAACTTACCTCTGCTTGCCTGCTAATTTCTGCCCAGCTGACATTAATGGATTTGAGTTTCCATCCAACCTGTCACGAGATGTGATGTTCTAAAGGTCTGAACTTTTAACAGCAGGTTCTTCCTGGCAAGAGATGTATTGGTGAGAAAGTTGGATTTAGTGGCACATGTATAATCTAAATTAACTGTTGTTTTTCATTGTAATAGTGAACCAGATCACCGGTATTTTGTATTCAATAAGAAAGGAAATACCTTCTGATAAATGTGGATCAGACTAATGCCTCTTTTCTTTTTATGAAAATGTAACCTATGCATATCTCCCCTATTTTCAAAGTGTGAACTTGTAGAAGGCTGAGTGAAATTTCTCTTCTCTTTGCTCCAAAAACCCTGTTCTGATATCTGCCATAGCTATTACATTGCACTGACATACCTATTTACTCATTTTTCTTTCCTGGGGAAAGAACCTCATTTATTGCTATCTGTGCTGTCCTTGGAATATAACTAACTAAATGTTTCAACAGAATTGTAGGGGTTTCTGGATCAGAGCCCTGCTACCTACACTGTTTCATCTTAGCACTTTATCATTTGTTTGATATATTAAGTCACACTGGCCTTATTCAGAATCCTTCAACATTTTAGACATTTCATTTTTTCTCTTGAAATTCTATCCTATTTACCAAAATTCTGTACTCAGAGCATCTGCCTTAACGAGTGTAGAATGCAAGTATAATTATGACACTGATGATGACATTTTGGGAATTCTGATTTTGTTCAAGTAACTGGGCTAGGTATTTCACTGGGTTTCTTCATGTGTTCCTTGTATCAGTCTTATAGATATTAATATTCTCATCCTGAATTTATAGAGGATGAAACAAGTATAAAGAGAACAAGCCAGGTGCCAGAGAACATACATGTAGAGCTAAAGTTGTGTATCAAACTTAAGAAGTCTGCTTCTAGAGACTCAACCATTCTTCTGTACTGCCTCTTACATTTTATGGGACTTTCTGGACTCCATAAAATGTCCTGAATACCTATGATCATAATCTACTAACCAGAGTCTTCTTTGGAGTAGAGGTAAGTGGTAAATCTCCTGCATACGAGTGGAGAGTGAATCCAAACCAAATCATTGTTTTCTATGAAAGGGGCCTGGATCTATATGTCAGTGACTGTAGAATCTTTCTTTCTGCCTTTCTTCACGCTCTCAACTGTAAAAACTGCTCAGTCAGCCTTGCTGATATCAATTGTTTCCCCTTTAATTTGATCTAAAATTGCATGTCTCTGTCTAGTCTCTCTTTTGATTGGACGTTTTTCCCATTTTGACTTTTTCTCCCTAACATCTTATTCTGAAGATGCTGACTAAATAATCTCCC
The DNA here is from genome assembly GCF_018350175.1 of Felis catus. NCBI lineage: Eukaryota > Metazoa > Chordata > Mammalia > Carnivora > Felidae > Felis > Felis catus. The sequence goes on along the minus strand of NC_058377.1, from coordinate 84,088,280 downwards.
ATCACCATAGTGCACATATACTCACTTACATAATCCTGACTTCTAGAATCCTCATCTGAGTCTGAGGTTCCAGGTCCTTGCCTGCTTGGTGGCAAAAGTAGATATTATTAATGGTAGCATGTATTTGTTGCTTTCAATGTGGTTGTCCTACTAAGTTCTACAGCACAATCACATTTGAGCTAAAATAATTGAATTTCAATTGACAGATTTATTCAATGGTTTCCTCCATTCCCAATAGGATATTTAGCACTGTGACAATTCTCTTAACACTCCATGAAAATGGAAAAAGGGTTTAATTGTGATGAAAAGCACATGCTTTGCAATAGAACAGATCTGGGTTTGAAGATAAACTTTGATACCTGGCAACTGTGCATTCTTAGGCAAGCTATTTCATCTCACTAAATCTGAGTTTTATTATCTAAAAAAGTAGACATGATACTAGTACCAACCTTGGATAATTTTCATGAAGTTAAGTGAGGTAATGCACATAGAGTATTTATAATAGTTTCTGAAACCTATTAAAATGGGTAGTAGGCATTTTTCTTTGTGGTTCTGTTTTAAAAGCATAAGGCCATTGAAGATTTTGATCCAAGAAAGCTAATATTATGTCTTTACCTTTACTATTTTAAGCTACTCTTACTCTCTACAAATGAGTTGTGTGAACTAGTGATCAGTTTGGAATCAGAATTAACTACATGGGGAGGGTTTGTATTTTTAAATAGAGCACTGGGACTCCCAAGTCATGGTTATTGTGTACTATATTTTGGTAGTAAAATGTTGAGAACATCTAGATGATTCTATTGGTGGTTTTACCTTGAGGAAATAGCCTCAACTTCATAGTTTCAGAGGGTAAATTTCATTAGCTTACTCTGGGGTCACTAAAGGCATTCATGAGTTTATCTTGGGGACATAACATATGCTGTTCAAACTAACCTGGCATAGTGGTAAGCCAAAGCTCTATTTCTAAAATGCAAATATGATCATGTGATTTCCTTCCTTGCCATCCATCAATGGCTCCCAACTGGTCTCAGGAAGAGGTAGAAACTTCTTTCTTTTTTCACTTAATTTTTTTAATGTTTATTTATTTTTGAGAGAGAGCACTAGCAGGGAAGGGAAGAGGTGGGGGGGAGGAAGGAAGAGAAGGAAGAAGGGAGGGAGTGGGGAGGAAGGATGGGAGGGGGAGGGAGAGACAAAGAATCTAAAACAAGCTCCAGGCTCTGAGCTATCAGCACAGAGCACAACGTGGGGCTTGAACTCATAAACCACAAGATCATGACCTGAGCCAAAGTTGGATGCTTACACAACTGAGCCACCCAGTCTCCCTGAAACTTCTTAATATAAGCTTGCAAAGCCCTGTGTTGCCTCCCATAAACCTTGCCATCCTCATCTCTTACCATTTTCTCTTGTTAAATGATACTCCAAACATATTAAAGTTTTGACACTTAGTACATTACCATAGTTTTAGTAGACTCTGGGTCTTTCCAGATGTTCCTGTATCCGAGAATACTCTTATCCCTGCTTCTGTTCTCTAGAATCACTCTTACTAATCCCCTAGTGCCATATGAAGTATGAATTCTTCTGGAAAGCCATTGCCAACTTCTTAGTTCTGATTAGGTTTCTTTTCACCCTGTTCCTATCATTCAGCTGTCACCGTTCACTTTCTTGTTTCTTTAAATTGACTCAGTTTAGTGAGGGTGGGAACTATTTTGTTCACCATTATATTTCCAGAACTCAAATATGCACAAAAAATATTTGCCGTTGAATAATTCAGAATGAATAAACTTGTACAATGAGAGAAATATGTGTCAATCAGACTCTGGTGTCTGTGAGTGGTACCCCACTAGTGACCTTCTCAACTCTCCCACTCCCAACCTGGGTGGGCTTATTCAGCAAGCCTTAATTTCCCAGCATAAAATTGCTTGTTTGCAAAATGGAATTTAATAGAAGTATTTATTACATTTTGTAAGCCTTATTATTTGCCCTTTTTTATGCTAGGTGTTTATTTCAAAACCTAGGATTGTCCAATTTAGAATCAGCACCTTTTTCTTTATATTGCAAGAGTCTTCAGAAATATTTTCTCATCTGAGTATACAATCTGTCCATTTCTTCTACACCAGCTTTGATTCAATTCATCTTTTCATAAAGAATCATATCTTAGTAAATATGCATGATTCAATCTCTTCAAAAATAGTCCTGAACCCATAGGCTATCTTGTGATCTTACATTGAACCACCCGAAGATCCTCCAAAAATACCAGTTTCTAGCTACCTTTGTTATTGTTGTTGTTATTGTTGCTAATTGATGATTTTATGACTTCTTCCTTTTCTTGGCATGTTTGATTTGGAGATCTAGTAGGTGACCTTACCTTTAATCCTCATTCCAGCCTTTGCCTCTGCCTTAGGTTTGGACTTGGAATTAAATCACTACTTTTGTCCTTATATGCTCTTTGGCCTTATCTCATTGCCACCTACCTAGTCACATTTGTACATTCATATGTGTCTCCTGCTAGTGAAACTCTGTCTCAGACAATGGCCTTCTCAGATAAAAAGAAACTATGCAGTAGTGGATGGAAGATGAGCTTGGTTATTCTGTTAGAATCTCTAAACAATATTTTATTTCATGTATCTTTTAGACAGGCTGATTCTCAGCGGGAATTATTATCTGAATAATTAGGATGTTAAGGCCTTGAAGTGAGGTAGACCTACAGTATTATCCTTGTGACTTTGGAAAAAAATCACACCTTTACTCCAAGGCTCAGTTTTTCCATATATAATATAAATATGATAATAGTACCTATCATATAAGGTTGCCATGCTTGTAGAGGTGATAATGCTTTTTGACCTCTTTTTCCAATACATACTATAGAAATTATATAGATTTTTCTATTTTTATTATTATTGATACTCAGCCATCTTAAAAACTACAATAGATGACACAATCTCCAATTTGGGTTCATAGTCTGGCAGTAGATCCTGAAATCTAATGTGGGTGATGAAAGTGTCAGTAATATTGGAGCTGATACAGCAGTCGTATTGAATAAAGAACAGGTGTATGGGTAAAGAAAGGCCTCTACAATGACACCTAGAGTCCTAGGGAAAATCCTCAAATCCAACGATGACCTTTCTCATAGTTGGGTCCAAAACCTGCCCCATGGAATACATTGCCTTTATAAGATGACATTGAGAAAAATATAACCCTTTGGCATTTTCATTATGAAACAAAGGACAAAATGTCATCCTAAGTGATTTGTGCTTATTTGTGTGTGTATGTCTCTGAACACAGGACATGTACTATTGATTTTGAACTGGCAGTTACACAACAGCCTCTGAAGCCTGACCTTGGATTATCTGCACTGTACATAAAAATGCTCCTTAGACTTTTAATCATAACATGACTCTATCCAGGCATAGAAAGGAGGGGGATGAGGAGGATGTGAGGACAGCTTCAAAGCTCTGTGAATAATCATGTTTTATACATTTCCTTCTTAACTAGGCAGGTAAGAAGAGAAGTTTTTAATTAGCTAGAACTGTGGAATGGAACAGCTGTAGAGAATCTTAGTTGACCCATCCCTCACTTTACAGAGGAGAGAACTCAGGTCCAGGAAGATGGGTCAGTGGCTCAAGGTCATGTATGTCATAGAGAAAGAAGAGCCAGATCTACAAATCAGTTCTTCAGACTTTAGGTTTGGTAGTCATCAATTTACAATCTTATATTCTCTCAAGTAAATAAAGTATAGTACTACTGGAATATATTTATGTAAGACAATCAATCAATAACTTTTATAGGACAGTGGTTAAGAATATAGTCATTGGCATCAATCAAACCTGGGTCCTTGTCTTAGTTCTTCCATTCACTAGCTATGTGGCTTTGGAGAAATTACTTAATCCCACTCAATTTAAATTTCTTAAACTCCATGAGGATAATCATTTGCATCTCTTTTTTATTTTTGTGAGAGTCAAATACTGTCTAATAATTTAATACAGTGTCTAGCACAAGCTAAATACTAATAAGTGGTACTTAAAATCTTTGTTTCAATCAGTAATCATTGTTACAAATATCAAAAACTATTTAAATTTGTTTATGCAAAAAACATAAATTTATTAAAATAATTTGTATAGTTCAGTAGATTCCTAGAAGGATGAGAAAACTATATTTTGAGGATTTACAGTAGGAATAATGTCAAAAATCATGTTCCAGAAGTGATGCAATGGTGACACTATTACTGGAGAGTGACCCTGAAATTTGCATAGCTAATTCCATGGATGCTGGACTCTGCAGGCTACTTCTAGAACCTATGAACTGTTCCCTCTAGGATGTAGATGTACATGTGCCACCCTCAACAAAATTATTTCTGCATAAAGCCTGCTGTTTCACATCACTAGCTTTTTAAAATTATTTTTTATTGTGGTATAATATGCATAACATAAATTTACTGTTTTTAAGTATACAGTCATGTGGTATTAAGTGCATTCATATTATTATGAGTCACTAGATTTTTATTCAAAATAATTTGATATGGGTGTATATTTTTGTTGGAAACTTGTTCATCTGGCTTCTTGTAAAGAACCTTGTAGTCTGATAAGGTACTGAATTCCTTAGATTTAGGGAGAGTGTTCAAAAACTTAATGCACCCAAATTAAACAAAATTATCTACTACAGTCCACCCTTTATTTTTTGCCCAATATCAAATTATAGACATGGACAATATTTAAATTTCAAAATCTTATTCCAACCAATATTCCTGCCTGACGTAATAAAGTTTTTATTAAATAAAATAAAAAATCATTTATTCTCCTTTAAGAAGTAGAAGAGTGTAATATTTATGGCAAGTGTCTCAATAGAGAGTATATTTCAATTCTGTGTTGTTGCTAATCCAGACTGTAGTACAAGTGCCTCTCATATGACTCCTATGATTTGATGGAGCCAATGATATTCAAGATACCTTTGGAAAATCAAGCTGCTGTATGAAGTCCAACTCAACATTTGATCAGTACTGTGGTTAAGAATGAGGATTCTACACATTCAATGCAATCTCTATCAAAATAACACAAGCATTCTTCACAGAGCTAGAACAATCCTAACATTTGTATGAAACCAGAAAAGATGCTAAATAGCCAAAGTAATGTTGAAAAAGAAAACCAAAGCAGGAGGCATCACAATCCCAGACTTCAAGCTATATTACAAAGTTGTAATCATCAAGACAGTATGGTATTGGCACAAAAACAGACACTCAGATCAATGGAACAGAATAGACAACCCAGAAATGGACCAAAAAATGTATGGCCAAATAATCTTGGACTAAGCAGGAAAGAATATCCAGTGGAAAGAAACAGTCTGTACAGCAGATGGTGCTGGGAAAACTGGGCAGTGGCATGCAGAAGAATGAACGCGAACCACTTTCTTACATAATACACAAAAATAAATTCAAAATGGATTAAAGCCCTAAGTGTAAGACAGGAAGCCATCAAAATCCTAGAGGAGAAAGCTGGCAAAAACCTCTTTGACATTGGCTGCAGCAACTTCTCACTCAACATGTCTCCAGAGGTGTGGGAAAGAAAAGCAAAAATGTACTATTGGGACCTCATCAAAATAAGAAGCTTCCGCACAGTGAAGGAAACAATCAGCACAACTAAAAGGCAATCAACGGAATGGGAGAAGATATTTGCAAACGATATATCATATAAAGGGTTAGTATGCAAAATCTATAGAGAACTTACAAAATCAACACCCATAAAACAAATAATCCAGTGAAGAAATGGGCGAAAGACATGAACAAGCACTTCTCCAAAGAAGACATCCAGATGGTCAACCCACACATGAAGAGATGCTCAACCTCACTCCTCATCAGGGAAATACAAATCAAAACCACAATGAGATACCACCTCACTCACACCTGTCAAAATGGCTAAAATTAACAACTCAAGAAACAACAGATTTTGGCAAGGATGCAGAGAAAGAGGAACACTTTTATAATGTCGGTGGAAATGAAAACTGGTGCAGCCACTCTAGAGAAGAGTATGGAGGTTCCTAAAAATATTAAAAATAGAGCTGCCCTATTGCCCAGCAATTGCACTATGGGGTATTTATCCAAGGGATACAAAGATGCTGATTTGAAGGGGCATATGCACCCCAATGTTTATATAGCAGCACTATTAACAATAGCCAAAGTATGAAAAGACCCCCAATGTCCATTGATTGATGAATGGATAAAGAAGAGGTAGTGTGTACATACACACACACACACACACACACACACACACACATATATACATTTGTGTGTGTGTGTGTGTGTGTGTATATATATACATATATATATATATATATATATATATATATATATATATATATAACTCAGCAATCAGAAAGAATGAAATCTTGCCCTTAGCAACAACATGGATGGAACTAGAATGTATTATGGCTTGGCATAAAATAAGACAGTATATATGTATTTACTGATCTATTACTACTTCCATTCTTTTTTTTTTAATATCCTATGCAGTCTTTCATTCTTTTTTTTTCCTTTCTTCTTTCTTTCTTTCTTTCTTTCTTTCTTTCTTTCTTTCTTTCTTTCTTTCTTTCTTTCTTTCTTTCTTTCTTTCTATATCCAAGTTAGTTAGCATATAGTGCAGCAATGATTTCAGGAGTAGATTTCTTAATACCCCTTACCAATTTAGCCCATCTCCCCCTCCCACAACCCCTCCAGAAATCCTCTCTTTGTTTTCCATATTTAAGAGTCTCTATGTTTTGTCCCCCTCTGTTTTTATATTATTTTTGCTTCCCTTCCCTTATGTCCATCTGTTTTGTATCTTAAAGTCCTCATATGAATGGTCATATGGTATGTAATTTTCTCTAATTTTGCTTAGCATAATACTCTCTTGTTGCATCCATATAGTTGTAAATGGCACAATTTCATTCTTTTTGATTGCTTAGTAATACTCCATTGTATATGTATACCACATCTTCTTTATCCATTCATTCATTGGTGGACATTTGGGCTCTTTGTATACTTTGACTATTGTTGAGGGTGATATAGTATCACTGTATCCCTTGGATAAATACCTTGTAGTGCAATTCCTGGGTCATAGGATAGTTCTATTTTTAATTTTTTGAGAAACCTCCACACTGTTTTCCAGAGTGGCTGCACCAGTTTGCATTCTTACCAGCAGTGCAAAATAGATCCTTGTTTTCCACATCCTCGCCAACATCTGTTGTTGCCTGAGTTGTTAATATTAGCCATTCTGACAGGTGTGAGGTGGTATCTCATTGTGGTTTTGATTTGTATTTCCCTGATGAGGAGTGATGTTGAGCATCTCTTCATGTGTGGGTTGACCATCTGGATGTCTTCTTTGGAGAAGTGCTTGTTCATGTCTTTCGCCCATTTCTTCACTGGATTATTTGTTTTATGGGTGTTGATTTTGTAAGTTCTCTATAGATTTTGCATACTAACCCTTTATATGATATATCGTTTGCAAATATCTTCTCCCATTCCGTTGATTGCCTTTTAGTTGTGCTGATTGTTTCCTTCACTGTGCGGAAGCTTCTTATTTTGATGAGGTCCCAATAGTACATTTTTGCTTTTCTTTCCCACACCTCTGGAGACATGTTGAGTGAGAAGTTGCTGCAGCCAATGTCAAAGAGGTTTTTGCCAGCTTTCTCCTCTAGGATTTTGATGGCTTCCTGTCTTACACTTAGGGCTTTAATCCATTTTGAATTTATTTTTGTGTATTATGTAAGAAAGTGGTTCGCGTTCATTCTTCTGCATGCCACTGCCCAGTTTTCCCAGCACCATCTGCTGTACAGACTGTTTCTTTCCACTGGATATTCTTTCCTGCTTAGTCCAAGATTATTTGGCCATACATTTTTTGGTCCATTTCTGGGTTGTCTATTCTGTTCCATTGATCTGAGTGTCTGTTTTTGTGCCAATACCATACTGTCTTGATGATTACAACTTTGTAATATAGCTTGAAGTCTGGGATTGTGATGCCTCCTGCTTTGGTTTTCTTTTTCAACATTACTTTGGCTATTTAGCATCTTTTCTGGTTTCATACAAATGTTAGGATTGTTCTAGCTCTGTGAAGAATGCTTGTGTTATTTTGATAGAGATTTCATTGAATATGTAGATTTCTTTGAGTAGTATTACCATGTTAACAATATTTGTTCTTCCTAGCCAGGAGCATGGAATATTTTTCCATTTTTTATGTCTTCTTCAATTTCTTTCATAAGCTTTCTATAGTTTTAAGAAAAATCTATAGACTTTTTACCTCTTTGGTTAGATTTATTCCTAGGTATTTTATGGTTTTTGATGCAATTGTAAAAGGGATCAATTCCTTGATTTCTCTTTCTGTTGCCTCATTTTTGATGTATAGGAATGCAACTGATTTCTGTGCATTTATTTTTATTTTTTTATTTTTTTTAATTTTTTTTTCAACGTTTATTTATTTTTGGGACAGAGAGAGACAGAGCATGAACGGGGGAGGGGCAGAGAGAGAGGGAGACACAGAATCGGAAACAGGCTCCAGGCTCTGAGCCGTCAGCCCAGAGCCCGACGCGGGGCTCGAACTCACGGACCGCGAGATTGTGACCTGGCTGAAGTCGGACGCTCAACCGACTGCGCCACCCAGGCGCCCCTGTGCATTTATTTTATATCCTGCCACTTTGCTGAATTCATGGATCAGTTCTAGAAGGTTTTTTTGGTGCAATCTTTTAGGTTTCCATGTAGAGTATCATGTTGTCATCTGTGAAGAGTGAAAGTTTGACCTCCTTCTGGCTTATTTGGATGCTTTTATTTCTTTGTGTTGTCTGATGCTGAGGCTAAGACTTCCAATACTATGTTGAATAACAATAGAAAGAGTGGACATCCTGTTTTGTTCCTGACCTCAGGAGGAGAGCTCTCAGTTTTTCCCCACGGAGAATGATATTAGCAGTGGGTCTTTCATATATGGCTTTTGTGATCTTGAGCTACGGTCCTTCTATCCCTACTTTCTTGAGAGTTTTTATCAAGAAAGGGTGCTGTATTTTGTCAAATGCTTTCTCTGCATCTGTTGAGAAGATCGTGTGTTTCTTGTCCTTTCTTTTATTGTTGTGATGAATCACATTTATTGTTTTGCAGATATTGAACCAGCCCTACATCCCAGGTATAAATCCCACTTGGTTTTGGTGAATAATTTTTTTAATGTATTATTGGATCTGATTGCTAATATCTTGTCAAGGATTTTAGCATCCATGTTCATCAAGGAAATTGGTCTATAGTTCTTTTTAGTTGGGTCTTTGGTTTTGGAATCAAGGTAATGTTGGTTTCATAGAAAGAGTTTGGAAGTTTTCCTTCCATTTCTATTTTTTGGAATAGCTTCAAGAGAATAGGTGTTAACTCTTCTTTAAATGTTTGTAGAATTCCTATGGAAAGCCATCTGGCTCTGAACTCTTGTGTTTTTGGGAGATTTTTGATTACTAATTATATTTTTTACTGGTTATGGGTCTGATAAAAGTTTCTATTTTTTACTCTTTCAAGTTTTCTAGTTTATGTTTCTAGGAATTTGCCCATTTATTCCAGATTGCCCATTTTATTGGTATATAATTTTTCATAATATTCTCTTATTATTGTTTGTATTTCTGCTGTGTTGGTTGTGATCTTTCCTCTTTCATTCTTATTTTATTTATTTGGGTCCTTTCCTTTTTCTTTTTGATCAAACTGGCTATGGGTTTATCAATTTTGTTAATTCTTTCAAAGAACCAGCTTCTGGTTTCATTGATATGTTCTATTTTTTTTTTTTGATAGCATTGAATTCTGCTCTAATTTTTATTGTTTCCTGGTTTCTCCTGGCTTTGGGTTTTATTTTCTGTTCTTTTTCCAGCTCTTTAAGGTGTAAGGTTAGGTTGTGTATTTGAGACCTTTCTTCCTTCTTTAGGAAGGCCTGGATTGCTATATACTTACCTCTTATGACTGCCTTTGCTGTGTCCCAGAGGTTTGGGGATGTGGTGTTATCATTTTCATTGGCTTCCATGTACTTTTTAATTTCCTCTTTAACTTCTTGGTTAGCCCATTCATTCTTTAGTATGTTGTCCTTTAGTCTCCAAGTATTTGTTATCTTTCCAAACTTTTTCTTGTAGTTGATTTCAAGTTTCATAGCATTGTGGTCTGAAAATATGTATGGTGTGATTTCGATCTTTTTGTACTTGTTGGGGGCTGATTTGTTTACCAGTATGTGATCTATTCTGGAGAATGTTCCATGTGCACTGGAGAAGAATGTGTATTCTGCTGCTTTAGGATGAAATGTTCTGAATATATCTGTTAAGTCCATCTGGCCCAGTGTGTCATTCAAAGCCATTGTTTCCTTGTCGATTTTATGTTTAGATGATCTGTCCACTGCTGTGAGTGTGGTGTTGAAGTCTTCTACTATTATGGTATTATTATCAATGAGTTTCTTTATGTCTGTGATTAATTGATTTATATATTTGGGTTCCCTCACATTTGGAGCATAAATTTTTACAATTGTTAGGTCTTCTTGATGGATAGACCCCTTAATTATGATATGATGCCCTTCTTCCTCTCTTGTTACAGTCTTTATTTTAAAGTATAGATTGTCTGATATCAGTATGACTACTCTGGCTTTCTTTTGTTGACCATTAACATGATAGATGGTTTTCCATCCCCTTATGTTTAATCTGAAGGTGTCTAGGTCTAAAGTGGTTCTCTTGTAAACACCATATGGATAAATCTTGTTTTCTTATCCATTCTGTTACCTTATGTCTTTTGATTGGAGCATTTAGTCCATTGACATTTAGAGTGAGTTCTGAAAGATATAAATTTATTGCCATTATATTTCCTCTATAGTTGGGCTTTCTAGTGGCATTCTCTGGTCCTTTCTAGTCTTTATTGCTTTTGGTCTTTTTTTCCTATCTTTTCTCCCCTCAGAGAGTCCACCTTAAAATTTCTTGCAGGGCTGGTTTAGTGGTCATAAATTCCTTTAATTTTTGTTTGTCTCAGAAACTTTTTATATCTCCTTCAGTTTTGAATGACAGCCCTGCTGGATAAAGAATTCTTTGTGTCAGTGGAGAAATATATTGTTTCCATTACCAAAAAATAAAAATAAAAATAAATTAAAAAAAATAAATTAAAAAAAATAATTCTTAGCTGCATATTTTTCTGATTCAGCACATTGAATATATCCTGCTATTCCTTTATGGACCCCAAGTTTCTGTGGATAGATCTGCTGCAAACCTGATCTGTTTTGCCTTGTAGGTTAAGGACTTTCTTTTCACTTGATGCTTTCATGATTGAGTGTTTTGTGGATTTGACTATGATATGCCTTGTTGATGGGCAGTTTTTGTTGAATCTAATGGGAGTCCTTTGTGCTTGGATTTTGATGCCTATGTGTTTCCCCAGGTTAGGAAAGTTTTCTGCTATGATTTGCTCACATAAACCTTCTTCTCTCCCTTTTTCTCTCTTCATTTTCTAGGATCCCTATGATTCTGATGTTTCTTTTTAATGCATAACTATTTTCTCTAATTCTTTAATCATGCTCTTTTGCCTTAGTCTCCCTCTTTTTTTCTGCTTCATTATTCTCCATAAATTTGTTCTCTATATCACTGATTCACTGCCCTGCCTCATCTATCCTTGCTGCCGTGGCATCCATTCAAGATTGCAGTTCAGTTGTGGCATTTTTTATTTAATCCTGACTAGCTTTTATTTTTTTCATCTCCACAGAATGGGATTCTAATCTATTTTCAACCCCAGCTAGTATTCGTATTATCATGATTCTAAATTCTGGTTCAGACATCTTGCTTGTATCTGTGTAGATTAAGTCGCTGGCTATTGTTTCTTCCTCCTCTTTCTTTTGGGGTGAATTCATTTGTTTTGTCATTTTGAAAAAAGAAAAGGAATTAATAAGGTGAAAAAAATTAAAATTCATAAATTAAAACAACACACAAAAATAAAATAAATGATGCTAGATCCTAGGTGTATTTTGGCCTGAGTGTTGTAAGGAGCTTTATAGAAAAAAAAAAAGGAAAGAAAAGAAAAGAAAAGAAAAGGAAAGCATTTGAAAATTTGAAAATATGAATACAGTGAAATAGAATAAAATGAAATGATGGAAGTAAAATAGAATTTGAAAATGTTCCAAAAATAAAAAATTCAGTATTAAAAAAATTAAAAATATTTTTAATAAAAATTGAAAATAAAAATAATTTTTTCTTTCTGTATTCAAGAAAAAGAATAGAAACAGAAACAAAAATTGAATAGATGGACGAGCAAACAGACTGAATTACAATTGAAATTACATCATTTTCCCCTAGAAGTCAAACAATGAAGCACTTTATAGTCTGTAAAGTAAGCAGGTGGAGAGACTTGTGGTGTTCCTGAAGAGCGAGGTTGGCCCAGTTGGGCTGGGCTTAGTGTAACAGCTCTGTTCTCCACTAGATGGTGCTGCTTAGCTTACTGGGGTGGATTGTTGTGGTGTTTGTAGGTGTGTATGCGCATGCAGGAGAGGGGTGAAATGGTGTCACCCCGTTACCCAGTCTCTAGTATTGGAAATCCATTCTCCCCAGTCAGCAATCACACAACCGTCCTTTGTCTTCAGCTCCCGTCCATTCCCTGATTTTACAATGTCCGTGACCAAGCCATGAGTTTGCCAGGTGGCAGCTCCCTCCTGAGTTTTATCTCAGATGCAGCTATATTTCCCAACCCCTCAATTCTGAGGGACTGCGGTTTTGACCCATTCTGCTCCTCTGTGGGGGGGTCTCACCGAACAATATCCAGTTTCCGGTCACACTCAGGAACATTCACGGGACCATGCTGCTGCCAATGCCCAGAGACTGCAGCTCGGTGCCAGCCTGCCCCAGAAAAAGTTCACACAATCATGTAGCAGCAGCATTTCAGGGTATAGAAAATCAAAACACACATCTGGCCCCAGGCTTCATTCTTAACATCCTTGTTTCAGCACCAGAAAATGTGGTTACTCTTCAGATCTGCTGGGACCTTTGCCTGTCAGGTGGCCACACAGCCTCTACCAAATGTCCTCCCAGCAGGGGTACCACCTTTCCCCACGTGGCCCTCCGACCCCTCTCTGCTCCTGGGGATTTGCCCTTGCCAACAGGTTACTTCCAGGTATCAAGCTGCAGAGTTTCAGACTGTGCACTCCCCCTGTTTATACAGTCTTAATGGAATTTAAACCCTCTCCTTTCTCCTTTCTCCCTTTTTTGCTCAGTCCCCGTGGCTGTTTCCACTTTTGCACTTTCTCTCCAGCTGCTTTTGGGGGGAGGGTGCTTTTCCCGTACTCCTCCCGCCCCATCTCTGTCCTCTGCAAGCAAAAACAGCTCCCTCCCCTCTGAGGCTTCTCTCTCCCCCAGTTCACCTTTCTGCGCCACGTACCTGTTGAGTTCTGTGGTTCAGGTTGTTCAGATTGTTGTGTTAATACTCAAATCAGTTTTCTAGGTGTGCAGGATGGTTTAGTATTAATCTGGCTATATTTCATGCACACGAGACACAAAAAAGACTTCCATGATGTTCTGCCATCTTGGCCCCTACTGCTTCCATTTGGTCTTTAGTTACATGTTGAGCTACTCAATATTCTTGAAGTTATGCAAGTTATGCAGTAAATTGTAATGTTAACCACTGATAACACATTTGACATAAAACAGGAGGGCAAAGGAAGAGGAAAACAGAAGAAATTTATTTAAGTTAAATAGGCAGTAGGAGAGAAAACATGGATAGATACAGTGGTCCTCATTTCCCTTTCAGCCATAGTGTCATAACTGGTGTCTATTCTTCCCTCCTCTGCTACCAAACCCATGTTTCCTTTACATCAGCTGTTTGGATCTCAAAGCCACAGAGTATTCCAAGACTGGGTGTTCAGTCTCTACCAGGTACAGCAACAAGTCAAAAGTGATTTTGAACATGAAGAGGGAATGCCTTTGGTTTAAAATGCCATGTGTCTCCACTAGGATCTCTCTAGAGTCTTACTAAAGGGAACATCGTGATTTGTCCATATACTTCACTGGGCACACTCAGCCTCATCTCTGTATCCTCAGCACCAATGGACTTTGACACACATGTATTAAATATTCAATAAATATATTTTTGAAGGGAAATCCTTAACAACTAAGATGTAAGTATATGAGGTAGAAATTTCCTGTGTTTTATTTGCTACTTTGTCCACCATGCCACACTCAGTACTTGGCATGTAATAGATCCTCAACAAGCATTTATCAAAAGAAGAAATGAACTATATGCAATAAGGGAAAATTATGCACAATTATAAAAAATGGGTGAAATGCCAGCTCTGAAGAGAGGATATGAATAAAAGTGAGTACAGGTGGTTGGGATATTTCTCCTTCTATCATAAATATTGGATATTTCCAGGAAATAAGATTTGGTTATAGTAGACTCAAGACCTTTATGATATGGTTAAAAATTACCCTAAATCTTAGTTTTAAATGTTGGATAATATTTTCAGAAGATGATGAATGCCTAGAAAGATGGATATAGCATAGAATTCTGTAAATGACCTTGATAGCTTCTTTGACAGTGAGAAATCAAATTATATTCCATTATTTAATATTGTGTGCAAATTGGAAGAAAGGAGGTCCTGATGTGATTTATGATCCATTTCTAGCAGAAGGCCTGATGGTTTCGTGAATGACTTTTGCCGATTTGGTCAGCTCTCATTTTCTTTTCAAATCTTAGATATTCTCATTTACATGAGTAAGTGAAAAAAGGCATCATTTATGATCTAATGGAAAAGAAATTCTTTATGTCATTTTTCTTTTTTTTTATTTAAAAAAAAATTTTTTTTTCAACATTTATTTATTTTTGCGACAGAGAGAGACAGAGCATGAACGGGGGAGGGGCAGAGAGAGAGGGAGACACAGAATCGGAAACAGGCTCCAGGCTCTGAGCCATCAGCCCAGAGCCTGACGCAGGGCTCGAACTCACGGACCGCGAGATCGTGACCTGGCTGAAGTCGGACGCTTAACCGACTGCACCACCCAGGCGCCCCTATGTCATTTTTCAAGAAAATTTCAGTTTAAATTTTTATAGAGAGGATAACAGATAATTTGAAAATCCTCTAGAAGCAGTGAGAATAATTTTTGTGCTATCTAGAATATCACATAAGCATTTATATAATTTTCAAAAAGAGGCCATCTGGATTAAGGAGGTGTAAGAGAGGAAATTTATTTAAATTTTACCTAGGAGGCATTATTCTTTTTTACATATCATTTCCACTTGCAAAAAAATATTCTAAGGTAACTTAGAATCCTATAGCCTGAGTTTTCAGACTACTCAATCCCAAATCCAGGTTGAAAAGTAGAATTGTATTAACACCACTCATTCAAATTCATTTTGTTTTTGCTAATAGTAATGCTACATAATCTTCTGTAATGTCTTCTATAATTAGAGAAGACTGTTTCTTATGTGTGCTTACAAGTATGAAATATATGGACCACCAAACTGCCCCACAGGTGATGTGATGAAGCCTCTGCAAAACCTTCTGATCTCTGAATCCTTTCTTCTTGTGGATTTGTTATACCCTGTACTCATATCCTAAAACCACGTTTACTTAAGCTATTGTATGTGTAAGCTTGATGGCTCAAGACATATTTATATACATAATACACCCTACTATCTCTCAACTTTATGATAGTTAGGATATGTTTTTTTTTGTGTACCTTCCTCAGGGTATCAAAATGTGTGAAATAAAGAAATAGTGCCACCCTCTCCATTAAAAACCTGAGAAGATAGCAAAATAAAGAGAACAGGAGGGAATACAACTTGAATTTAACCATTACTGTATTTCCAAGAAGGGATTCAAGCATCCTGTAACCCTGAGAGTGTCATTCAGGAAAGAAGCTAAGACGATAGAAATCTAAAGGCTTAAAGGAATCTCATGCTTTTCACCAAAAGCATTTCAGTATCCAACATGGCACCTAAGGGAAGCCATTTCTTTCCTTCCTTTTCTTTTCTTTGCCTTTTGAAGAGGACTTTAAAGCCCTGATACTGTCTACAAGAAATCATTTTCCAGTCCATTACCAAGAATAATAAAAAATTTAACTCAGATATTATGGGAGTCTTTCAAAGCACGTCGACTGGTATATTAATTCATGTATAAACAAAACTTTTAACACCTTCTCTCCCAATTCTGTCATGATCTTGCTCACACACACTGAAGTGGTTCTTAAGTGTTCTGTAATTTTTTCATAATGTCAACTTCTATTTTTCAGGCTCTATATTCAAATTGAAGCTAAATTGTGTATTGTGATGCTCTGCTCTCTCTTACTATTTTCTCCACTTCATCCTCCTTTTTTGTAAATTAATCAAGATTTTCTGGCTTCTTTTGCTTTCTCTTTTTTCATTGTCCATTATTGTCAGATTCTGTAAAACAAAAGATGTATAAGTTTAGGGGTTGACCAAGCAAACAAGGTTAATTATATAATGTATTTCATGTTATCTCTGTCACCTGTCCATCCTCCTTCCTCCATTCATTTTTCACTTATCCTTTCTTTATTTAAAAATAAAACCTTCTCCTATTTATGAAATGAGAAGATAAAATTATCTGAAATGTATTAGTGTTAATTGGGTGTGGGAAACACACAAGGATGGATAAATTATTGAAATTATGAAGTTATCTGGACTCTTTTTCTTAACCAGCAGAACTAAATCTTCTCTGCTCTAGATTTCTTCATCACTGCTGTCTTAGATTAGGTAATGTTGCAATCCTCTGTCATTCTGGATCCATGTCACTTAATCAGAAACACAGGAAATCATTCTCACTTCTATAGATGATGAGATGTATCTATAACATTTAGATGTTTCTCTGGTATGGACCAAGTTAATTCAAACGAAAGTTTTACTATTAAATGCTCACTAAAGTTGAGATGCTTAAGTGTTTATGGGCAGGTTCTGAAGGTCACACAGTTCTAACAGAGAACAAACAGAAGAGGTGAGTTGATTGAAAAGGTGGTGAAGATGCCAGTGACAGTCTGACAACACTTATATCTCTTGACAATATGTTTCCTCCATTCCTGCCCTGTGTGATAGCATTTAGAAAGGACTGAAAATAGGGAGAGATGAGAAATGTTGTCATGGGAGTTGTATCTAATGTTTTTCCTGTATATTGTTATTAAAATGAAGTTGATATACAATGTCACATTAGTTTCAGGTGTACAATATAGTTATTCACCATCTCTATATGTTATGCTCAACACAAGTGTAGCTACTACCATTATTCACCATACAATGCTAATGCAATACCAATGACTATTCCGTATTCCTCATATAGGGAGCATATTCCCTATGCTGTACCTTTTATCCCCATGACTTATTCATTGTGTAACTGGAAGCCTATATCTCCCACTCTTCTTCACCCATTTTGCCCATCTCCCCAATCCCTTTGTATTTATTTTTTTTGTTTATTTTTTGTTTATTTTGAGATTGAGTGAGAGCATGAGTGGGTGAGGGGCAGAGAGAGAGGGAGACAGAGAATCCAAAGCAGGATCCACACTGCCAGCACAGAGCCTGATGCAGGATTCTAGCTTACACACTGAACCATGAGATGATGAGTTGAGCTGAAATCAAGAGGTGAGCAATCTAGGAGCCCCTTATATTTAATTTTTAATTCAATTTTATTGAAATATAATTTAAATATAATGAAATGCACCTATTGTAGTTGTATATATCTATGAATTTGAAAAAATTAAATGACATGTTATAATAACCGCAATCAAGATATAGAGCGTTACCCCCAAAAAGTTCATTTGGGCCCCGTCACAGTTCATCTGCCATCTTGGCTCCAAATAACCACTGGCCTGCTTTCTGTCATTATAGACAAGATTTGTCTTTATAATTATGTTTCTAAATGAAATCATATAGAATATTTTCTTTTATACTGGGCTTGTTTTACTTAGTATAATGTTTTTGAGGTTCATCCATATGGTGTCTATCAGTAGTTCTTTTTTATTGCTGATATTCATTATGTGGCTAGTGCACAACTTTTTCATAAGTTGATGGACATTTATCTTGTTTCCAGTTTTGGACTAAACTGTGAACATTCACGTACAAGTTTTTGTATGAATATATGTTTTAATTTCTCTTTTTTAGATTCCTGGGAGTGAAATTGCTGGGATATATATCAATTGTACATTTAACTTTATAAGAAACTGCATACTGTTTTCAGAAGTGATTGTAATGTTTACATTCCTCCCTGCTGTATATAGGAGCTTTAGTTTCTCAACATTCTCACAATACTTGGCATTGTCAATCCTTTAATTTTATCTGTTCTAATGTATAGATAGTGGTATCTAGTTCTAGTTTTGGTTTGTGTTCCTTTGATAAGTAATGATTTTGACCAGCTTTTCAAAGGCCTATCAGCCAATTGTATATCTTCTTATGTGTAGAACCAATTCAAAATTTTTTGCCCATTTGTTGGGTTGTTTGCCATCTTCCTGAGTCAGAAGAGTTCTTTCTGTGTT
Source organism: Felis catus (assembly GCF_018350175.1). Taxonomy (NCBI): domain Eukaryota; kingdom Metazoa; phylum Chordata; class Mammalia; order Carnivora; family Felidae; genus Felis; species Felis catus. The sequence goes on along the minus strand of NC_058377.1, from coordinate 84,069,818 downwards.
TTGGATACAAGTACTTTGTCAAATTTACGTCTTGTGAATATTTTATTCCAGTCCACAGCTTCCCTTTTATAGTTTAGCCATGTCGTTCAGTGAACAGAAGTTTGAATTTTCACAAAGCCCAATTTGAAAGTTTTTTTTAATAAATAGTTTCTTATTTTCGTATCCTAAGAAATGTTTGTATACAGTCATAAAGATTGTCTCCTATGTTTTCTTTTGAAAGTTTTCTATTTTTACAATTTACATTTAGATCAATGGTCCTTTTAACTGCGTGGTGTATAGTGTGAGGTAAGGGTTCAAGTTTATTTTTGTAAGTATATCTACTAGAATAAGTACTAGAATAAGTACCATTTGTTAAAAAGATTTTTATTTCTCAATCAAGTACCTTGGTGCCTTTGTAGAAACCAGTTGACTAAAAATATGAGATCTATGTGTACAATTTGTATTTTCTACCATTGATCTATATGATTCTTCTTATGCCAATATCATACTGCTTAGTTGCCATAAATGTATAGTAAATTCTGACATCAGATAGTGTAAATCCTCTTAGTTCTTTTTCAAAGTTTTTTTTTTAAGTTTATTTATCTATTTTGAGAAAGACAGAGAGAACACAAGAGGGGGAGGAGCAGAGAGACGGGGACAGAGGATCCGAGGCAGGGTCTGTACTGAAAGCAGACAGCCTGATGAGGGGCTTGAACTCACAAACCATGAGATCAGGACCTGAGCCTGCTTATTATTTATTAATAAAATAAATGTTTATTTATGTATTTTGGGGGGAGCAGAGGGGCAGAGAGAATCCTAAGCACTGACCATGCAGAGCCCAACATGGGGCTGAAACTTACAAACCATGAGATCCTGACCTGAGCCGAAATCAAGAATCAGACACTTAACCAACTGAGCTACCCAGGTGCCCCTGTGTGCTGTTTTTTAGATTCCACACCTAAGTGAAAGCATCTGGTACTTTTCTTTTTCTGACTTATTTCGCTTAGTATAATTCTCTCTAGATCCTTCCATGTTGTAACAAATGGCAAAAATCTCACTCTTTTTTATGGCTGAGTAATATCGCATTCCACATGGTGTATGGATGTGTGTGTATACATATATGCACACACCACATCTTCCTTATCTGTTCACCTATTGATGGACACTTGGGTTGCTTCCATATCTTGGCTATTGTAAATAATGCTGCGAAACATAGCAGAATTGTTTACAGTAACACTAAGGGTGCATATATCTTTTCAAATTAGTGTTTTCATTTTCTTTGAGTAAATATTCAGTAGTGCAATCACTGTATCATATGGTATTTCTATTTTTAATTTTTAATCTCAGTGAGATCTTCATGATATTTTTGTCTGCAGACATATCTACTTCACTCCCACCTCATCCTCCGTCTGCTAATAGATCCTGCCACCTTGATCAAAGGTTAGCAGATGACCATAAATAAACCAAGCAGATATTTTTTTTCTTCTAATATCCTTACATGGAGAAACAGAGACTGGCTGTGGTTATAGTGGAGTCATGTGATGGTAGGATCTCCAAGTGGACTCACTCATGTCCTGCTAATGAGATTCTGGGCTGCACTATAGCTTGTCCTCTAAAGGCCTGGATTCTATATTCCTTCCTGGATTCTGTGAAGTATAAAATTAATTTTGTAAACCCATTTCTGTTTAAATTTAGTCAGAAATGGTTTCTGTGTTTTACATTCAGAAATCTTAACTGGAGCTATCTCTTGCCATATGCTTTCATAGTGCCCTTTGCTCTTGTTCTTATAAAATGTCACACTTATAATTAATTACTCAAGATTTGTTTCCCTTACCAAAGAGTAAATTCTATAAAAACAAGGAAGATTGTCTGCCCTGTTCCTCTTTTTCTTGGTCCTTATGAGCACAGTGCCTGACACCTAGAAATAGTTAATAGGTGGATAAATAAAGAGTGTATATGAAGTCGTTCTCACAGTGCTTAATAAATGGGAATGCCTTTCTGCTCTTTTTCTGCCTTCCCTCTTTTTTTTCACCAGAAGCACATCTCTCTCAAAATACAAATACTGCAATATCCACATGTCCTCATTATCCAAATTGTGTACACAAATCTTTCCTCTCCCTACCTCCCCAATCATTGATTCAAGAAAACACTTTAACTTCACGTTTCTCTTGCAGTGAAAACAGATTCAGAATAGGTTTTGAGAGTCAGAACAAAGGTTGGTGTCTCTCCTAAGGGAATATGACAGAAATGCTCCTCATCCACTTAGTGCATGGAAGTTTTTAAAGAATAGAGATGGTTTCTGCTGATGCCTTGCCCTCTGCTCCATCTCTTCTGTGGTCACTGCTGTACTTGGGATAAGACTGGCCCAAGTCATACTGCCAATGAGGTCTTATAAGAAAGCTAATATAATGGCTACACACAGGGATTGAACCTGTGACCCAGTCCTTATTAGCAACTCTACCCAGCAGAACTGACTCTAAAGAGGTTGCTGAATTTCTTTCCGATAACCCCTGCTGTTGTAGCTCCAAGGTCATGTGTCTGACTCAATAAAGATAGTTAACTTGAAAAAGTCTTTATGCCATTTTTAGAATATCTGGAGCAGAATGATCTCAGCATTAGACCGTGTTTGTAAAGGGCATTTCGTTTGCGAGAAGATGAACACATCGCTATTCTGGGGACCTACAAGACAATGTTAATTTTTTTTTCCATTTTTTTATCCTAGGGATGGCTTTGCAGGATAGTTACTGGGCTAGAGAAATAGCATTCTAGCTTAGTGTGTAGCCAAAATTAAACAGAGAGCTGTACAAATATACCAGAGAATTTAGGACTATCTGCTTAGGTGAAGCTAGCTATTTTAAGAAAAAAGAAGGTATTTTTAGCTAAGTGCCTGTTACACATCGGATGCTCAGTTACACATTTTTACTTACAGTATTATTATTCCTTTACAGATGTTATTTTCCCCAATTTATACATAAATAACCTGAAGCTTAGAGTTAAATAACGTGTTCAGGGCTACCTAGTTAAGTAAGTAAATTGATCACCTATTTCTATCTTAAAAATTCTTCCCATCCTTTCAACGGTACTAAACTTGCTCTGTTAACCTGTTATCCTTAGCTTCTATGAATAACTGTGGTATATGAAATGATTGAAATTCTGCTTCAAGTTTAATCTTAGCTGCCACAGATATATAACATAGTGCCCATCACATCAGCCAGTTCAGAAAAGACCAATAATATTTACTCAAAATTCCATTTAATTTCATTTCAGCTTCCTTCCAACGTCATGGGTGTTTAATTTTTTCAGGGTTCCATCTTTCTTCTGTAGTTCTGGATCATGGTTTTTCAGCAGGTCTGTGCAAAGCTGATGAGCTTGCATTTTTAACAAGACCTCTCCTCACCCCTGCCCTAGTCCCAAACATTCTGAACTAGATGATCCCAGTACACAAAGACCATGCTGAGAGGAGAGAGCTAGTTCTCTCACTGCATTTAATTTGAAATCTGGTGTGAAGGGAAGCTGATGCTTTGAAGACATAAAGATTTTGTTTAAATCTTGGCTCTCTTATTATTTACCTGAGTAAACTTGAACACCTTATCGGATTTCTTAAAGTGTCAACTTCCTCATCTATAGAATAGACATACTAATAACACCCCTTTCATAAGATTGTTGTGAGGTTAAAATGAAATACGGTGCTTGGCACAATGGATATTCAATAAAAATTTTCCTAAAATTAATTACAAAGATTGTGCTTCCTACATGATACAGGATAATTCCATAGTAAAATCCATAAGAAAATTCAGAGAAAAAATTAGACAGTGGTTGAGAAAATCAATGAATGAGTTATTCTTGGAAGTTAGAATTTGAGACATTTCAACAAAATTTGTTATGTGTCTACTCTTCTGTGTGTTCTAGGCACTGTGCTAGGTACACATTTATTTTGTAGACCTATCTAAACCTTGTGGATGATGTACAGGTGGGCAAAATACTCCACTTATGTCTTTAGTTGGAGACAAATATTGGATTGAGAAGTTCTTGACTCTGACCTAAAATGGTTAGATTTGCAGATATTTGTTTTAAGTTTCAAGTCTTTAAAATATAAATGGATTGCTACTAAGTGAAAAAAATCTATCATTTTCTCCAGGCATAAAAATAATGTAGCACATATACATGCTTTGCTTAGATTTGGAATTCTAGTAAAGTACAGAGCTTTAGCCTGAATATTCTCCCTCCTCACTTCTTTTGCATGACTTCAACTTCGGGACTTAAATGAAACTAATTTATTTTGTGAGTATTTTAATAACATATTAATTATGATCAGATTGAAATCTAATGACTAGCTCCCTCAGACTGACAGTCACTGGACTATTTATATATACTCTCCACCCTTTCAGTCTGACCTACTTTGACAGTTCAATTAAACCAGTTGACTTTTGAAGTTTGTTTATGAAATGGCTGGGGAATGCTGACTATTTGGGGTGTTTGGCATTTGTACAACACACCATTTAACAAGTTCCCTCAGCGAATTTTGGAGTCCAGGAAAACATCACTGTCTAACCTGTTAGGCAAATCACAGAGTCACATATGGAGAAATGGAGTGTTAGTCTTTGTGTGCACACAGAACCTGTGTATATAGTGCGCACATGTCATTTCCCCCTAAAAAAACAAACTAGCTCTTTTGTGTATAATTTGATTGTTGTCAGGCTATGGTTCTCAATTTCATGTTAACTTGAATGGGATTTGTTAATGTCCTTAACGAAAAACTTTTTCATCCACTTATTTGTTCGTTCATTTATTTAACAGTTATTTACTGAGCACCTACTTTGCTTTAGGTGCTGTAATAGACTCTGGAAATCAGCAACAATGACAAAAATAGAATTATTCTCTAAAAGGGCTAGACTGATATTAAGCAAATAATCCCATGAATGATTTACTAAGTACAATAGCCATATGTACCACAAATGAAAAACAAAGGTTACTATTTTTGTTTGTTATTATTTTATTTTATTTTTAATGTTTATTTATTTATTTGAAAGAGAGAAGAGAGAGTGAGAGAGACCATGTGAACAGGGGAGGGGCAGAGAGTGAGGGAGAGAGAGAATCCCAAGCAGGCTCCATGCTTAGTGTGGAGCCTGATGCAGGGCTTGATTCCATGAACTGTGAGATCATGACCTGAGCCTAACTAACTGAGCCACACAGGCTCCCCTATTTTATTTTTTGTTTTAGATATTACATCTTCCTTCTGTTAACATTTCCCCATCCCCCAGAATATATATCCTGGGATTCTGTGTTTGAACTACTCTTTTATACCTACATTGTGTAAAAAAAAAAATATGAAAAATACATTTTCAAACTTTTTTAAAATTTCTATTTCTAAGTGCATGATAATGTATATATGCCATGATATTGTTCAAGATTGTTCAGAAACTGGTGTGTGTGTGTGTGTGTGTGTGTACACACACATATGTATTATGTATATATATAAATATATACATACGTGTACAATACATATATGTGTGTGTGTGTGTGTATCACTGCCTTTGATACCTTTGATATTGCCTTGTGTTGACCACTGTCTTATTTATTTAAGTCTTATGTTCTCTATGCAGACCCCATGCTCCTTAAAGGCAGGTCCATACCTGGTTACTATGCTGCTGGACAGACCTTGGCTCCAATATGTACTTAAATGATATGCATTGATTTGCTTATACATTTCTTCCTGCTTATAGGTTATAACTGGAGGGACATTGATCAATGGTCAGGATCATTGTAGCCTCATAAGTATACCTATTTTTGACTATTTTTCAAGGTTACAAATCTTGTTGCAAATCATAAAAGGCAGTGTTAACCACCCTTCTTGGCTCCATAACTTTTCAGGTAAATTACCAAAGTTGAACTTATTTCAATTAGCATACTAACCTCATACTGCTCAGTGTTGATATAGAAGCATATTGGATTTAGACCTATCCGCTACCTAAGGGAAACAAAGGAATGAAGGAGCGACATAAATCGTTATTAGTGGATGATAGAGCTTCATTGAATCTGAATTTCTGCTTGGTGGTTGAAATGTGGATGGGATCCGATTATTTATTTCCCAATACAAAATATAAAAACTTTAAAGCCATTTGAGGAGAGAAGCTATTGTTGCAGACTACACCCAGGCTTTCATAATTTTGCTTTGTTTTTATTCGTATCAGATATTTGTCCTAAAACTTCTTTTATAACCTCAAATGCCTCCCCCCCTACTTTTGCCTGTAAGTGGATTTATACTTGCTTTATTTTTATTTATTTAGGTTTATCTAACAAGAGGGTTGTCATAACTTTCTCTTTTTTTTTAAGTTTTTCTTTAAATTCCAGTTAGTTAACATATAGTGTTATATTAGTTTTAGAAGAATTTTGTGATTCATCACTTACATATAATGCCTAGTGCTCATCACAAGTGCCCTCATTAATACCCATTCCCCATATAATCCATCCCCCTGCCCACCTCCTCTCCAGCAACTCTCAGTTTGTTCTCTGTAGTTAAGAGTCTGTTTTTATGGTTTGCTTGTCTCTTTTATTCCCCCATGTTCACCTGTTTTGTTTCTTAAGTTCCACATATGAGTGATATCACTTAGCATTGTATACTTTAGCTCCATGTCATTGCAAATTGCAAGATTTCATTCTTTTTTATGGCTAAGTAATATTCCATTATACACACACACGTGTGTGTGTATATATATATATATATATATATATATATATATATATATATTATATATATGTATATATATATTATATATATACATATTATATATGTGTATATATATAATATATATATACATATATATATGTATATCCACCACATCTTTATTCATTATTCGATGGAAATTAGGGTTCTTTCCATAAATCGGCTATTGTTGATAATGTTGCTATAAACATTAGGGTGCATATGTCACTTCAAATCAGTATTTTTTGTATCCTTTGGATAACCACCTAATGGTGTAATTGCTGGATTGTATGATAGTTCTATTTTTAACTTTTTGAGGTGCCTACATACTGTGTTCAGAATGGTGGCACCATTTTGCATTTCCACCAACAGTGCAAGTGGGTTCCACTTTCTCCACCTTGCCAACTTTTATTTCCTGAGTTATTTTTTTAGTCATTCTGACAAGTGTGAGGTGATAACTCATTGTAGTTTTGATTTGTATTTCCCTAATGATGAGTGATGTTGAACATCTTTTCATGTATCTGTTAGCCATTTGTATGTCTTTCTTGGAAAGTGTCTATTCATGTTTTCTGCCCATTTCTTCACTGAACTATTTGCTTTTTAGGTGTTGAGTTTGATATATTCTTTATAGATTTTGGATACTAACCCTTTATCCAATATGTCATTTGCAAATATCTTTTCCTATTCTAAAGAGTGTCTTTTAGTTTTGTTGACTGTTTCCTTCACTGTGCAGAAGCTTTTTATGTTGATGAAATTCCAATAGTTCATTTTTGCTTTTGTTTCTCTTGCCTTTGAAGATGTATCTAGTAAGAAGTTACTATGGCTGATGTCAAAGAAGTTGCTGTCTGTGTTCTCTTCCAGGATTTTGATAGTTTCCTGTCTCACTTTTAGGTCTTTTACCCATGTAGAATTTATTTTCATGTATGGTATAAGAAAGTGATTCAGTTTCATTCTTTTGTATGTTGTCATCCAGTTTTCCCAACATCATGTTTTGAAGAGACTATATATTTTTTTCCATTGGATATTCTTCTTGTTATGACTTTCTAATTAAGGAAGAATGATGGGGTAGATTGGAGCAGTTACATTTCTGCACTCACTCTCTATAGGCACCCAGCAAGAGGCAGTATATTGCAAAGGATAAGAGCTATCTCTTGCTAGCACCAAGTTTTTTTGGCTTTACATCCCAGCTTTGCTACTTACCAGCAAGTTGACACTGGTAATGTAGTTAACATACTTGTGCCTCAGCACTTAGTTCACTGAGTTGTTCTGAGGATTTCATGAGATAATATATAGGAAAAATTTAGAGGGGCTCTCAAGGAGCTCACTGCATATTATCCTCTGTAGTTATTACTAGTATCACTACTGTTATGCACTAGATATTCAGGGGATGGGGGTTTGGTGGTATTACCTCCAGGAACAAATGTACAGTCAGGCCCTGCTCTCCATTTACATTGCCTCCTAACAGAATTCTGGACTGAGAGAAATATATATATGGAACAAAAGAAGAGTGAAGGATATTGACTTGGTGCTCAATAATACTGAAAGCAAGTTTCCCTGGTTAAAGATGAGTTGTAAAATGAACTTTAGGTATTTACTCATGTCTTCATCTCCAAGATAGTGGAAAAGGGATAACTATTAAGAGTAACACACACTTAAACATAGCTTCAAAGGGCAAGAACAAGAGTGAGAGAGAGAGACATGCTGGTTACAAGTGAAACCCTAGGTCTATTTATCAAAAGAACAGTAATCAGACTGACAGGCTTAATCAAAAGTTCTGCCTGAAAAAAGACGGCCCAATATCAGATTTCAACCAATAATATTAGCAACTCCTTTTAATCTATATAATTGCTACAAGGAGGACAGATTGAGTTAGAGGTATGGGGAAAGGACCCAAAAAATATCCCTTTGCCTGTGCTATACTCAGGGCTTGCTGCTGAATCTTATCCAGATGTTGTGGCCTAAGAATTTGCAATCAAGTAAGGAAGATAAAGTGAACCACATAGTTCACTATTAAAAAGGGTTGAGTAAGATATATTCCATATGGAAAAATCAAGAAAATACATAGGTATTGTGGGCAGAGATTCAGGCTGGGCAATTTAAGAAGGTTTCCTGGAAGAGGTGACATTTACTAAAAATTGAAATTTACAGTGCTTTGCTTTGTGTAAGAACTATGCTAAGTGTTTATATATGTGAATGATTCCATTTTATTCTCAAAACTACCCTATGAGGAAAAGATATTTTTCCTGATTTTACAAATGATAAAAAGAGACTTAGATTTAACAATTTCTAAAGTTCACAAGTAGTAATTGCGTAAATCTGGTTCAAACCAGGTTGTCTGACCCCCGAGTATTAGAGCCTAACCTCTGTTCTACTGCCTTCTTCCACTTTGTCCTACTGTTTCCTACTAGGAGATAGGAAAGGTCCAATCGAAAGAATAAGAGAATGTTAAGAAAACAGTGGATATTACAATTTGTTCCATAGACTTCAGTTAGCAAACAGTTTGTACAGGGCCTGAGGCTGACAATGGAGACAAAGAGTTACAAGATACAGTCACTTCTACTAAGGAGCTGACCCTTCATTAGTGGATAAGGCCATGAATAAAGAGTGCCAGATGAATAGTGCAAGTAAGTAGTGAACCTTTAATTGATGATTATTTATTAAGCACCTACCAGGTACTGAATTAATAGGGTTATAAAGATAAATATAACTCCTGCTTCTAAGTGTTTTTGTAACTTGTTAGGTAAGATAATAAATGACTATAATAAAAGGCAAGAAGTGGTAAAACCTAGCAAAGAAGATATTTTTTTTTAAAATATGGGTCCAGAGGAGGATATAGGAATTAGAAAACTGGAAATATCCATTATGCATGGAGCACATTAAGTACTAGCACTCTGCTTCAGCATTTACATATTTTTTATTAATTTTCACCAAAATCCATCAAAAGTATAGATATTTACCCTAATTTCTTGCATCAGGACACAAGGGTACATCAAAGCTAAGTGTTTTACTTAAAACAAAGACAGTAAGCAGCAGATCTGTTCTACTGCCACGCTTTTTTCTTTGAGGGTAGCCTTTGACATTTGATGAGATAAGAAGGGAAACAGATATGGAACAGTATAGTAGCCAGGCTCCCAAGTATCGTCATCTTCCAATATCCAGACTCTGTTTAGCTGTCGGCTGGAGGACTCTCTTGGTTTCTTACCACATTGGCTTTTCCATATAGCATTTCAATGAAAGCAAGAAAGCAAAAGAGTCACAGAAAAATAACAACAGCAAAATCACAATATTTTGGAACCTAATCATAGAAATGTCATCCTATCTCATTTACCATATTCTACTCATGAGAAGCAAGTCACAAGATCTGGTCCTCAAGCAGGAAAAGGGGATTATACAAAGATCTCACTACCAGGGGACAGGGACCATTGAGGACCATTTTAGAAGTCTGCTTGCCACATATTATACATCTTAACACTTGCTGGAATATAAAAATACTTATTTTATAGAAACAATGAGAAGTATTTTTTTTTGAGAATTAGAATTATTAGCCTTAGGTTTCAATAATGATTCCAAAATGTAGTAGATGTATAGGAAAGGTAATTATTTTAGCCTCTCTAAATCTCTGCTCATTTTTAAGTGCCAATAATAGTTCTTTGTTCACAGCATTATTAAGAATTTTAAATGACTGAATGTAATTACAAATATCTGTTAGAGCATCTAGAATATATGAGGCTTTAAGGAAATTCATTAGATCTGATGTTGAGGTGGTGTGTTAGAAAGTTTAGTTGAGGGGCTCCTGGATGGCTCAGTCAGAAGAGCATTTGACTCTTGATTTCAGGATCCTGAGTTTGAGCCCCACATTAGGTGTAGAGATAACTTAAGTAATTAAAACTTAAAAGAGAGTTTAGTTGAAGAGGAAATCATAATTCTTTTTTTAATGTTTATTTATTTTTGAGAGAGGGAGAGAGAGAGAACATGAACGAGGAAGGTGCAGAGATAGAGAGGGGGACAGAGGATCCCAAGTGGGCTCTGAGATGACAGTGGTGAGTCAGATGTGGAGCTTGAAGTCATGAGCTGTGAGATCATGACCTGGGCAGAAGTTGGATGCTCAACTGACTGAGCCACCCAGGTGCCCAGAAATCATAATTCTTAGAGAAATTTAAAAGCATAGACATGGATTAGAATCCATGTGGTCTGCCTATAATCCTCAGCTATTTGCTAGCATGAAAAATAGTTTTTATGATTGTAGAGACAGAAATAAAAATCAGTTCTCATTTTTCAGAAGCCCTCTCCTTTATATTGCCTTTCTTATGTGTCTTGTGGAAACTAAGTTACTAAAGGATGCTGTCTCATGATTTCTTGGTCTCAGAATTTAACATTGGCTGGCTGGTTATGATGCCTTAGAGGAAGTATTGAGCCCATTCAAAGGAGAATGAAGCAGAAGCGACTATGAGTGCTTCCAGTGATAGAGAAGCCAGTGATCTTCTGTGGTGGTGTAAACACTCATGTCTATACATAGGAGATTTTGCTCTGCTTCGTTCTAGAATGAACCAGGAATCGAACTAACAAAGCAGGGCCCCAGGTATGTCATGTTGTTCTATTGGCTTGAGCCAACCCATGGATATATAGATTAAGAGAGTATCATAGGGTCTGTTATCAATGCTGGGAACCATGAGAGTGAGCAAAGATTACCAAAGAGGCCAGAGGTACTGTTTTCAGGCAGTTAAACAAACAGCAGTTATTTGGACATCAGTTATGTGTTGGATGTCTGGGATACAAAGGTACACGGCAAAGTAAAAAAAAAAATCATCAACAACAAAAGCTGTAATAGTGACTTGTATTGGCTTTAGTAGAGAAATGGTCTGAATCAAGTGATGTGAAAACATATGTGGAAAACAGTTATTTCCAACTGAGAAAATTAAGAAAGAAGCCACATTTAACTTGACAGTTGAGTGAATATTTGCTGAGTCTGGAGGTACATCAGCTTATTACAGAGCAGAGGTTCACTGAAGATCTGTTATCTACCCTTACCTCTGTTTCTGTATCTAAGTATCCAGTGATTTGCATGGGGGTCTGGAGCCTCCTGGAAATGAATTTATGAACTCCATCCTATTCATCCTTGGGGGTCAGGGATGTATGAGCATCTATGAGGCCTATGGAAGTGGTGCAAAGAATACACAAACACAGTAGTCTTAGAAGAGGATTCATCCAACCTGAGAGAAAAAGGATATAGGTCAGTAAGCCAGACTCCACACTAGAGCCTGAGGGTCATAGGGAAAAAAGTGGCTCTAAGTATAAGTGCATTGTTTTTGTACCTGAAATGAGCCAGAAGGAGCCATCTGTGTAATGTGTATGTTTCCTAGAAAGGGAAGTATTGTATACATAAATATTAAAATATTTGTAACACCTAGTTGCTCAAGCCAGCTGACTGAGGAATCCTGCAAATGATTAGAACAGTGAGATTCAGGGGCAGGTGGGGTGGGGAAGAGGTGAATGTGCTCAAGTAGATTGGAGAGAAGTAAGTACCCGAGGTGTCAGAATTAGAGGTGGCAATGATGCCGACAGCGGCCAAAAGGAATGGGTTAGTGTCTTGGAAGTAGAGAACTGCATGAGTAGAGGCCATGATGATGTGAAATTTCATTTCAGAAGAAAGCACACAGCAATGCTAAAAGAAAAAAAAAAACATGAGGGGCACCTGAGTGGCTCAGACGATTGAGCATCCGACTTTGACTCAGGTCATGATCTCACAGTTCCCAAGTTCAAGCCTGCACCAGGCTCACTGCTCTCAGTGCAAAGCCTACTTCAGGTTCTCTGTCCCCCTCTCTGTCTGCACCCCCCACCCCGCTCACACTCTCTCTCCCCAAAATAAAAATAAACATAGAGAAGAGAAGAGAAGAGAAGAGAAGAGAAGAGAAGAGAAGAGAAAACATGAGAAGGAGCCTGAATTGAGCACTGGTGGTAGGGTGACCAATCAAAGCAGTTTACCTAGGACTGAGAAATTTTTCAGAATGGGAACTTTCCATGTTAAACTGGGAAAATACTGGGCAAACTGGGACAAGCTGGTCACCCTTACCAGAGGGATTTGCAAATATTGTGTGCTAACAATGGGAACATTGTAAGATTTTAAAGGAGGACGATGATCCTAAACAATTGAGGGTGTTATTGAGAGTCAGCCATTCTGCAGATGGAACATATCAAACAAATACAGGCCAGGTACTCATGAGGTGTAACTTCATTTTTATACTGACTTGTGAAATTTAGTTTTACTGATTTTCAGACATAATTCACCTTCAATTTCCCAATTCTCAAATATAAAGTGTTGGTCCAATAGCTGAACTGAGGCCAAAGCTGATAACTGGGATTCTGGATTGAGATCATTAAAATGTTGGTTCAGAAATAAGGCTGAGCCAGAATTGGTAAGGAAAAAATAGAGGCCCAAATGTCATAGTAGGTGAGGATGAGGTCTAATCTAAAGTTGCCAAAGCCATGGATTCAAAATCCGGTCACACAGATATGACCTTGACCTAGGGAAACAAGATAAATAACAAGCAGGTAGAGAGCAATTGTCATGGAAAGAGGGATCATTTACAGGAACAGTGCTGATAAATTACAAAGAATAAAGCAGTTTTATTTAAGCTTATTTTAATAGACGAGCAGTTAATGGTAAACGAATAGCTACCTTGGTTTAAATATCCAGAGGGAGGGGTACAGTTTGAGCCTACTTTGGGGGAAAATTCTGTAAGTACTAGCACAATGTCTGGAACATAGCAGGTCTTTAGTAAGTACTGGCTTTCTGTCTTCTTTCTTCCTGAATATGAGGGAAAGCATAGCATTTTTCTACATTACATGCCTTGCAACAAGTTGATCTGATTCTAGTCCTTTCTTCATACTGATTCCAGAACTATCATCTTCCAAAAATAATAGATAACCTTATAAAATCACTGTATTAATTATTTAAAAACTTAAGATTCAAATTTCCTGGTATTCAAGGCCTGCCTATTTATTTATTTATTTACTTATTTATTTACTTATTTACTTATTTATTTGAGAGAGAGAGAGAGAGAGAGAGAGAGAGAGAGAGAGAGAGAGAGAAGAGGAGCTCACCCAAAGCAGGGTTTGTGTTTTACCCAAAGTAGGGCTTGAGTTCACCTGATGTGGGACCCGAACTCATGAACTGTGAAATCATGACCTGAGCTGAGGTCAGATGCTTAATGACTGAGCCTTCCAAATGCCCTCAGGCTCCTTTTAAACCTGACCCCAATGTCCTTCTCCAGTATTGACTCCAGCCATTCCTTATCACACATTTTTCATTTGAGACAAACTCTCTCCTTAAAAAAAAATATGTTCACTATTGTAAATACCCCATTTTGAAGAAAAAACAAACAAGAATGAAATATGGAGGAACACACATTAGAGAATAAACTTAACAAATAATATGCAAGATCTACATGAAGAGAACTGAAGTGTACTGTTGGGGACCTCAAATATAAACGAATGAAATAAAATGCTCTATTCTTGAAAGGACTCACACAATCATGCTAACAATTCATATTAATTTATTCATTCTATACATTTGGTATGATATTACTAAAAATTTTATTCATTTTCTTACTGAACAAATTTCATATGAAAAAAATAATGTCTAGGACATTGTTTAATTGACTGGGATAGGGGATAATCTTAATAGATACTAAAACATATTACAAAACTAGAATAATTAAAAGTGCATACTATTACCTACATGGACCGGTCAATGGGATACCATACAAATTTTACAAATAGTACCAAATATATGTGAGAACTTAAGTATGTGGTAAAAGTGACATTTCACACTGGTGAGGAACTGATAGACTATTCAATGAATGTTGTTAGAATATCTAAGCAGTCACCTGTAAAATATTAAAATTACTTTCATAGTTCACACCTAAATTAACTCCAGATTTAAACACAAGTTATAAACTGCTAAAAATATTGGTCCAATAAATGGAGAATAATTTAAAAAATATTTTTCCTAGTATGACACTATGTCCAAAGGTGAAAGGGAAAAAGAGAAAATAGATAAATACCACTAAAAAAGTTTTTGAAATTTATATTATAAAAAAACCATAAATAAAGTCATGAAAAAACATGGAACTCTGGGAAGCATTTGCTAATATCAAAGGGAAATGGCTGTGAGCTCTATAAATCAATAAGAAATAGGCCAACAATTCAATAAATAAATAAGCAAAGGAAATGAACAAAGAATTCACAGAAAAGAAACACAACTGGCTGTTAAACACATAAAAACCTGTTTGACTTCACACATCATGTAAGGAATGTGAATCCAAACTACCCAGGTCTTCACATTTACTTCTCAGATTGGAAAACGTCAAAAATATGGATTATATACTATGGGTCTGTTAGAGTATAGGGAAATATGCTCTCTCATAATTCACTAGCAGAAGTATAACTTGATATAACCTGTATAAAGGAAAATATTGACAATCTCTAAGAATTCCATTGCTTAGAATATTCCTCTAAATTTACTGAAAGGAAAGCCTTGCAAAAGTCCGAAAGAATTTTCAGATTCCTGTTGCAGTTCATTGATATCTTCAAATTGTTCTTGTTGAAAATTTGACATAAAGGATCCAATCATTTCAGAAATGGTAGAAATGGTAGTGATTCTCCTTTGTAACTATTTCACCGCCTCTCAAGGCAGCTTGTCCTATGCATTTCACCTGTTAAAATTCACTTCCTTAAGTTGAACCCCAAACTTCTGACCTTCACTCTGCCTTTTGAAGTAGCCACAAAATTCTACCAATTCACAATGGTATGATGCTAGATTCGAGGTTAACACTCATCTGATTTAATAAACAGCCTTTTTTTTCACCCTTCACTCTAGACAAACATGTCTAAGGCAACATTTTTCTTTGGGGAAAGTGGGTGCAATCAAGGCTCCCATTGGTCTTGATTAAGTAGAGATCATTATTTCATGTGCCCTTTGTTGCTCTCATATGCACAGAGCTTACCTCAGAGTGAAGGTGGCACTTAAAGAAAGCTCTAAGAAGCAGGAGACTCGCATTTCACCTGGGGATGGATAAGCTCCTTCCTCAGGGCAGTGCCTTAATCAGAGTTTTTATGATTTAGCAAGGGAAATGTCAGCTATGATGCTACCCCAGAAAGAAGCATATAATGAGCAAGTAGATGGATCTTCTTTATGGCTATTACTGTACAAGTGTCTTTGATGATGAGAACAAAGAGATGCAAATGAAAACTAGGGACAGTCTTCTGTCTATAAATGTTTCCAGCATCTGGGATCTTTTCCCTCAGCTTTAGTATCAAAGAGATACAGTGAACTAGAGCCCCACAACCAGTGGGCTCTCAGGTGCACCTGGTTCCCTACTGAAGTTACCAGACAGATGCTTCAGAGAAAGACAGCAAATGTAGGAAATTGAATTTACTGGACAACTGTGGAGATGGGGGAAGCATGGCCATATGCATAAAGTTGGCAATTCATTTTCCCACATGATACAGTTGAATAACTAAAAATGCTAACCAATAATAATGTCATAGGTAAAGATTTATTAGCAAGTTGTGATGTCTTTCTGAACACATTTCTATTTGCGGGGGTGGGGGGAATTGTGTAGGTAGTTTCTCATTGCATGGATAACTACTCAGTGTGGCTATAGGAATTTCATAGGTAGCATTAAAACAGGGGACTCTTTTCCTTGGAATCTTGGATTTTAAGTTTTAAGCATGGGTCTCAGTGAGTGCTCTGGTCTTCACAAGATGGCATCTATTATCAGAGAAAAAATGCACAGGACTGGGTCAAACAGTCAAGGAAGATTTCATTCAAGACTATTACAGCAGGGGGAAAAGATTGAATTCAACTCTACTGACACAAAAAGCAGGAGAGGTTTTAGGCACTGGGTGAGCTAGTGGAAAATAATAGAAGGATTTTAGTGGGGATGTTGGTTGGTGTGATTAGACCATCTGATTTTTCTAATTGCTGCTTATCAAAGTTTTGCTCCTATAGGCTATAGTCTATAGACTAGAGTCTATAGTTTCCTACCGAAACTAGAATATAGAAGCACTATCTATATTAGTGATTTTGACTCGAGGTGATGGCTCCCAGGTCCTGGAGAAAGACATTACTGGGTTGTAAAACTGGCAAGAGGCTGGGAGAAGATTTATCTCAAAGGGGCAGAGAAAGAATTTACAATTGCAAGTTTTCTAAAATAAATGTTCTAAGCAAAGGGAAGTCAGGGACCTATGTCAGAAATAAACCTGTTTAAAGTTTAGTCAAGTTGAGGGAAAATATAAGACCATATTGGGCCAACTTAAGGCATAAAGAACTCTATATTGAATTCCTGTTGGGTCTAGAGAGGGAAAAAAATAGAATTTTGAAGAACTCAGAAAAGTCAATCATACCATCAAATATGGAAGATCTTTTTTAGCTTGGGGCTAGATTGTGAGTAGTGTCAAAATTCTGAGAATGGGGCCTTCTTCCTATAGGCAGAGGACAGTTCCTCACTGGGTTACCCATCCCTAATTCTGTCATTTTACCTCAAGCAACTTCATATATGAAAGTTAAGCCTTAGAGACTAGCCTGAAAGGAAAGAGAAACAACGGAAGAAATGGTTGACAGGCATCTAAATTAGGTGCCTATGCACTCTATCTCATTTAATTCTGACTACAGTCTTAGTAAGTATTTGTTTCTAACCCATGCAACAGATGAGGATGTGTTGAAGTTTAGGGAAGATAAGTATTTTGGTCATGGTGAACAGCTAATGTACATCAGAGCCACATCATAATAACCCGGTTCTTTCTGGAACTTAAGAAATGTGGTTTTTTTTTTGTTTGTTTGGTTTTTGGTTTTGGTTTTTTTGTTTGTTTGTTTGTTTGTTTTGAGTGTGTATGTGTGTGTTTCTTGGAAAGTTTGGGACAAGACAGGTCACAGTTCTATGTTTTTGCCTTAAGCGTATTGCTCATAGTACAATAAGCAGAGTATGGGCCAATCTACCATCACTCTATCCCCTACTTTGTAGCAGAATTATCCTTATATAATGCAAGTTATTATAGTAGGCTTCTCCCTTGCTTGAAGCCAATGGTTTCCCATTTTCTTCAGAATGAAGTCCATGTCCTAAACTGAGCCTACAAAATCCCAAACAATCCATTCCCTAGTCTCTAACTACTCTTCCCCCTTGCTTACTGTGCTTCAATGTATGAAATCAGCACACTCTTTCCTCATTACACCAAACATGCTCCTGCTGCAGGACCTTTGTACTTGCTCTTCCCTCTGCCTGAAACACTTCCAGATAGCAACATGGCTTGCTCTCTAAGCATTTTGTTGTGTCTGATGGCTCTGTGCATTTCTTTTTCTGTGAAATGTCTGTATGTTTTATTTACTTAAAATTAGGTTTTGTTCTTTGTTTTGTTTCTAGGAGCTTTTTATGTATAGGAACATAAGTGCCTCCCCCACTTTATTTCCTTGATTTCCTTCCTCAAGGAAACTTAAAAAATATGTAGCCGAATATATTACTTTTTATTATAATTACTTCTAAATCAAATCTTAGTTAAGATTTCCTCACTTATTTTTCTTTTTTCACTGATTTTTCTTTTTTCAATACTTATATGGTTTTATTTTTACAGTTATATTTCTAATCATTTACATTTACCTTTTGTGTGATATAAAGTTGGAAGTGTAAATCCAAATTTATCTTCTTTCTCAAATGAATATTTACCCTGATACAATTTCCTAAAAATTTTTCTCTCCTCTACTTACTTTGAGAACCCACCTTTATAATACCAAATTGCCATATGCACTTTGCTTTATTTCTGGATTTTCTATTGTATTTCATTGGTCTCTCTTTCTGATTAAATAACTGATGCATATTTAATGTATGCAACTGCATCTGCTGAACAGTGAAGAAGTCAGCAGCATCTGTTCAGAATTGGCCTCGAGTCCCTTGTGGAGTATGTCTCAATGCATAGTTTACATCCACATTATACTGGATATTTGTTAAGACTGGATTCCTGGACTCTGATTTCAAGAAAGTCTCCATCAGAATGGGGATGGGACCCATTTTCACATTTATCTGAAAATAAATTTGACAACTAATATTCAGATGAAGTTTAGAGATGGAAAGAAGGAAAATCCATTCAACATTTTTATAATGGATGCCTATTTGATCCTTTCTTTTCCTAAAGCCACAGAAAGATATTCTGTTTTACCATATAAGCTGCAAAACCAGGAAGGAGCTATTACAGCTCAAATTGCAACACTTTTTGACTACCACCCTAATTAGTGGGTGTGAATTCCTTTGGCATCACTTAATGACATACTAGTTGTTGAACCTGAGGTAGGCCAGGCTGGAGCATTAGCCAAATGGGGAGAACCAGGAGGATTAAGTGATTAATTGGAATTACTCTGTCTCAGTTCTAGCCACAGCACTGTATCAGCATCAGCACATCAAGAGTCTCTAATTTGTATATTCAGAAAACCAATGCCAAATGGGAGGAGTCACTGTGCTAACATGTTTGCTAGCCATATTTAGAGTCAATAAATTAAGATTAGTTGCTTTGCATATAAAATCATATCAAGAGTGAAAATAGAACCAATCGGAGGAAAGCAGATCCTCACAAAAGGGCTTAAGATCTCTGTGCTTCCATAGTTCAGTATTACTTATTCTTGTTGCAGGGTACATGAGGTCCTTCTGCTTTTACATAGCTTGAAGTCTCTCACTGAAGACTCAATATTGCTCTAATAATAGGCCTCATACCATAATTGATCTGCAGAGGCTATTTAGGCACTGGAGAAGAAGAGAGATCCTCCTTCCTACACAATGTTTAGTGGGCCAATTCAGAGACTGTGTCAAGGTCCTATGGTCTTTTTCCATATCTGGGGAGAATAAATAAATGGTTTATTTATTAATAGGAAGACTTAGTTTACATAAACTGAATAATTTTATAGTCAGTTTTTAATGTTGAATAATTCTATAATAAATACAAACAATTTTGGAAGGTTACATTTTGTTGGGTTACAGCTATACAGAAATAAGTGAAATAAGTGGAAAGCAGAAGAGGGAAGGGTCATTTTTAAGAGTCACAGAAATTGGATAGAGTTATAGGGCAAATTCAAATCTCTGTTCTCAAAAGCTGGGAGCAGGCTGGGAAATATTAGAAGCAGGACAGAAATATTAGAAGCTAGGTGAATGGAAAAAAAAATCAGAGATGTTAGCACAGACCAATGGCAGAAGGCAGAGAGAACTGGGATTGAATTTGACAAATTGGGGCTCTTGTCATGGGTGGGCCAGCTGGAGGAGGAGAGCCTTCGGTTTTGGGTCTTTCATTATTTTCAAATATTCCTAATGTTCTATAGAAATTCATCACCACAGCTCCAAAGAATGACATACAAAATTCATAAGAATTAATGTTATTTCTATTCTGTTATAGAGCCACAGTCTATAATTCATTAAAACCATTGACCATTTTCTATCCTGATGTGGTTACATCTTCTGAAAGGCATTCTGACAGAACCAACCAAGACCAACTATTCCTCTTTTATATCTCTGTGCGTGCCCTTTAAGAAGCATCTAGAATTTCTTAGTATAAATGTCACGACTCCTTCCATAGCACTAGGAATAACCGCTCATACTTACAGTCTTCATTACAGAGATGGACACAGTGATACTTACAGTAGACTGCAGTCAGAGTAGGTAAACTATACTAGAAAGCTTTGAAGGACAGGTCAGTGCCATGGCAGTAAAGTAGGATGAAGTTCCCAAAATTTTCCCACGTGCGGAAAGGAGGGTTTAGTTTTAAGAGATAAAACTAAAGATTGAAAAGATGAGATTTAGGGGCTTGGGTGGCTCAGTTGGTTGAGCATCTGACTTCGGCTCAGTTCATGATCTCATGGTTCATGAGTTCGAGCCCCACATTAAGCTCTATCTTCTCAGCTCAGAGTCTACTTGCCTGCTTTGGATCTTCTGTCCCCCCCCCCTCCCCTGCTCATGCTCTTTCCTTCAAAAATGAATAAACACTTAAAAAAAGAGATGAGATTTATTCTCAGGCTCTATCAGTACCATGCTTGCCAAGGATCAGTGGGATGACGGTGTGGGTGCAGCAGAAATCAAAGCAGTTGTGGAAACAAGCTAGTGGAGCTATTCTGTGCTCTACTGGAGAGCAATAAGGAAAAAGACCTAGACACAGATGAATACGTGATACAGCTGTTTAGTAAGAAGTACTGCACAGACACTGCTCAATGAAAACAGACTCTAGCACCAGTGTCAGAGCAGGGCCTTGGAAGCACGAGCGTGTTTGGTTGTTAGATTGTGGAGATACGTAGGGTTTCCACAGGAAGGTTGTGGGGTAGGTGGACACTGTCAAGGCTCAAGGCAGTAGCTAGCTCTTTACCTAGTGTATGGCAGTATTTTAGTGTTTATTTGGGTCACGGATATAGCTCTATTGATACACACAGGCAGAATATCAAAGTTTCAGAAGATAGACATGCTATGCTGGGTTGGCATATGCTGTGTTTATGAGTGTACAGTCCTTCTAAGGAGCTGAGGTACTGTTATATACATATGTCCCAGAAGATGTTGGCTAGAAATGAGATTGATGAACTCTTCATTGAAAAAAAAATTCCAGATCAAAATTTAATTTTATTTTCCAGGAGCAACAGCTTTTTCAGTGTGGGATGCTAGAGTCATGAATTGGCAGACAAGAAGGTCTAGAAAAAATCTGGACACACAGCTTGAGTTTCTGTGACACTCTATTTTTCAATGATACTTAGTAAACTCAAAATCAACTTAGAACCTCAAATCAATCTCGATGGGGGTCTCAGAATTATCAGTCACAAATAGCATATGGGCATTCACATTGTATCCTTTAGTATATTTCCATAGCCTATCCTTATGTTGTGTTAATTTTCACACAGTTCATGTCCTTCTGTCTTTTTGAAAATACTGTGAACTATTTTAGAAATAAGAAAATAAAATGGCACTTACTGAAGAAGTTATTGTGCACTGGGCACTATTCTAGATGTGTTCTATCGTTTCAGTTTTTCATTGCAGTAGCCACACCAAGGTGGACATTTTATAAGTGAGGATATTAAAGGATCTGAGGATATGTTGTAAGTGCCAGAGCCAGGAATGGAAACAGAAATCTGTCTGGTTGATTCTCTTTCTGTTATACTCTGCCTGAAGCTAGAATAATTGTGTTTTCGTGCCCTATGAAACCTAGCTAATTAAAGTGAATTGTGTGTAGAAACTCTCAAGTACTCCATAATAGTGTTTACTGAAAAGTGAAAACTTTAGAGAAGTTCAGGGAAACTTCTGAGCATTTTAGACTTTTTTTATTGTCAATTGTAAATGCCCATTCTGTCATCTTCACGCACTACATCTGATAGATCATCTCTTTGTCTATAAACTGAGGAGGAACATGCATCTAGCCAAAAGAATGTGTTTGTACAGCATACTTCTATGTCCCTGACAGAGATGAGTCCTTCTGACTGGAATAGGGATGAGGAAGCACAGGGAGAAATACCGCTAGGGAGAAATTCATTGAAAACATAATCAAAGTGACAAAGTTGGTGAATGTACCAGTGAGCATTTCTTGTTGCCTTAGCATGAAATATTCCTGTAGAAAGTGAAAAAAAAAAAGATACAGCTCCATGCAGTATTGAATTGAAAAGGACATATTACATGATAGAGACTTATATAAATTAATGTAAAACAGGCCTGGCTCTATTCAAAGCTGATTATGTTATTTCTAGCAGTAAGGCTGCACATTTTGCATTATTTAATTCATTCACTACAAGTTGCATTCCAGAGAACTATGCCAGAAATATTGACTAGCTACCTATGTTTAATAGCTGACAATCAGTAACTTCCTTGGGGTGGACATGGGGGATGAAATACATTCAAGAAATTCATTCTCCCGAGCAAGCTTTTACCTTACGTCTGAGCCTTAGATTCTCTCTCTGTGCTTAGACCTTCCTAAGTGAAATTGACACTTGCACAAAGCGGGAGCCCCTACCTGCCTTCTGCTGCCAGAGCCCTGTGGATCACTTTGAATTTCCTTACTGCTGGCTCATTTCACAAAAGGTTGAAAAGATGTTCTAGGAAACATCTTTCCTGCCACATCTTGTTGCCCTGTTCACGTGTTGTGGCCACACTTTTCAAAAATCATTACCTCCGGTGGAAACAAATTCATCATAAGCCTCTTGAAATATACCTCAAGCCCATGACACTTTTGGACTGACATCTATTCATAGATTAACTATAAATAGGCACCAATTTACACCCAATTAGATGTGGAGGCAAATCTGGGGTTGCAGGAAAATTTCCAGCCACTCAGTATGCAAGATCTGTGTGATGGCTGAGTGACTGATATAACTGCCATTTGTTAAGATTTCACCTTATTTAATCTCCACTCAGACACTCCTAATTTGTGCAGAGCCTAGGGAATGACTTATGGTAATTAACTGGAACATAGCATCTTTGAAGAAAAAAAAAGACAAAACTATTTACTTATTTTCTTTCCTTTTTTTTTAAGTCTGAATAATGAGACCATATTCTCCTCCATGAACTCCTCCCAAATTGCAATATTCTGATTGAATTAAAATCACCAAGAATTCATCTTCCCTAAGAAAATGTAATCCAGGGGTGCCTGGGTGGCTCAGTTGGTTGAGCATCTGACTTCAGCTCAGATCATGATCTCGCACTTTGTGAGTTCGAGCCCCACATCAGGCTCTGTGCTGACAACTCAGAGCCTGGAGCCTGCTTCCGAGTCTGTGTCTCCATCTCTCTCTGCCTCTCCCCTGCTCATTCTCTGCCTCTCTCTCTGTCAAAAATAAATAAACTTAAAAAAAAAAAAGAAAATGTAATCCAAATAATAAACTGCATGTTTTGGTCACCCCTTAGAATCACAAATTAGTTTCAACCTGGGCTGGATAAAATGAGTCTGTGGCTCTGGAGAATGGGAAAAAGGCAAGTATTAGTCGATGAGGGACTTTGATCTTATAGAGTCTAATCACTTCTGTTCACAAAATCTCATTTAAAATGACAATGCTAAATTCCTAAGCCTCCACAGGACCTAATAGTGATTAGTTCAAATGTATCTAAATTACTGCTAAGAATTGATTATTATGAAGAGAAATCTAAAGAGAGTTTGATTAAATTAATGTAATGCTTTCTTCAGCTTAAACAGAGAAAAGGAACATTTACTTCATCCAGTAGTTTCAGATGGAATCACACTTCTTTACGCACATATATTAAATGCACTTGTAGTTTTTGATGAATTAAAATGGAAAAATAATTGCTCAAATGGCACCGGACCTGGTTTCATCATCCAAAGACATTTGAGATCTCATAAAACGGGACTTTTCAAATTTTAATGTGCCTCAGACCACCTGGAGACATTGTTAAACAGAAGATGCAGATTCTATAGGTCTGAGGTGAGGCATGGTATGCATTTCTAGTAAGCTGCCTGGTGAGGTCAATGCTGCTGGTTCTTGGACCAACCATAGTTTGAATAGTGAGCTTATGGAGCATCTGGGTCATGATTATGAAAATTAATTACCACTGCATGGGGATAAGCTAGTTAATACTATGTGCTGATTTGTATGATGCCTGATAACTAGTAGTGTAATATGTCTCTGATAAAAAAAAAAAAGGAATTGTTTAAAATTTACAAAATCAGAAGATAGCAGAATTTTCTAATCTTGGCTTTACTACATGTAACAGTTATCCCTAATAAGTGTGTATTACTTTCCTTTTACAAAGCAATTTTACATAGTATATGTTGCTTAGTTTTATGATGATCCCTTAAAAACCCTGTGAAATAAGTCAAGCATGCATTTTCCTTCATTTTCCTTATGAGTAACCCAAAACTGAAAGTTGATGTGATTTGCACAATTTCACATTATTATTCACCAAGAGAGCCATGACTCTAATTCATATCTCTGACCAAATCTGACCATAT
Organism: Felis catus; assembly: GCF_018350175.1. Classification (NCBI taxonomy): domain Eukaryota; kingdom Metazoa; phylum Chordata; class Mammalia; order Carnivora; family Felidae; genus Felis; species Felis catus. The sequence continues at coordinate 84,045,175 of NC_058377.1, read as the reverse complement.
CTCTGAACACAAATATGGTGTTCTTTCTCCTAACAGTAGATTTTGTGTGGATCACATAAATTCCATAGCCCCTCTCTTCCTTATGAAATGGGTGATTCAGGTTCAACTAGACCAGTGGTTATCAGCCTTCATTGTGCAACCAAATTATGTTGGGAACACAGAAAATACTAGTGACTAGCCCCATTCCAGAGCAATTGAGCCGGAACCATCAAGAGTGGAGCCAGGATACCATTTCTTTTCTTCTTTTTTTTTTAATGCTTATTTTATTTGTTTTTTTTTTTAAATTTTTAAAGTTTATTTATTTTGAGACAGAGAGAGACAGAGCATGAACGGGGGAGGGTCAGAGAGAGAGGGAGACACAAAATCTGAAACAGGCTCCAGGCTCTGAGCAGTCAGCACAGAGCCCGATGCCGGGCTTGAACTCACGGACCGGGAGATCGTGACCTGAGCCGAAGTCGGACCCTTAACCGACTGAGCCACCCAGGCGCCCCTTTTTTTTTTTTAATTTTTTTAACATATTTGCTTTTATTTTTGAGAGAGAGACAGCGTGTGAGTGGGGGAGGGGCAGAGAGAGAGGAAGACACAGAATCCTAAGCAGGCTCCAGGCTCCAGGCTCCAAGCTGTCAGCACAGAGCCCGCCTCGGGGCTTGAACCCATGAACCGCGAGATCATGAGCTGAGCTGAAGTTGGACTCCTAATGACGGAGCCACCCAGGAGCCCCAGGATACCATTTCTTTTAATTTTCTAAGCTGATTATTATGCATAGTGAAGATTGAGAACCAATAACATTATCCACTATAATACCTTTTTTACCAAAAAAATTTTTTAATGTTTATTTATTTTTGAGAGAGAGAGAGAGAGAGACAGAGCACAAGTTGGGGAGGGGCAGAGAGAGCCGGAGACACAGAGTCCAAAGGAATCTCCAAGCTCTGAGCTGTCAACACAGAACCTGACACGGGGCTTCAGGAGCTGTGAGATCATGGCCTGAACTGAAGTGGGATGCTTAACTGACTGAGCCACCCAGCCCTCCCTCCACTAAAGTACCTTTAAGTGAAGGAATTCTACCTGGCTATAGAGATAGGTTTTTAGTCTATCTGCTCTATGAAAGTCTTGGTGACAAATCTAAAAACATAAGTTTAGATAAGTGTATCACTAAAAATGTTAATTATGACTTAGCAAGCTTTACTATTTCTTGTGTGTTGTGCAGGCCTTGAAAATTTAGGGACATTTTGGTTGATGCTTTAAAAAATCACTTGTACTTAAACAAGTAGAGATTTTAGTTTACTCCCTGTATCTACACTCTGTGTAACATCAATATTTCTGAGTTTCCTATTTGTCCTTTGAAACTGGTACTAAATTTGAGCTTTCATTTGGGCTTTCATTGAAGTGGATGTCTAAACTCCTCCAACTGCTTTCTGATGTGACTCCTGTTTCCCCTTGTGGCTGCAGTGAGGATTTAGACAGAGTATACTTACATAGTTATTAGATTACCTAATATTTCTATCAGGAATTGATCATGTAAATGGTTTAGACACAGTCCCTTCTAAGAGTTAAAATTTCAGTCCTAAGCCCCACCTAATATAAATTTCTCAAAAAGTTCAGGTTGTTGAAAGCAGATATTTCTGTTTTTCTTTTACAGAATCCTTTACTTTACTTTACTTTACTTTTCTGTAGTTGTCATAAGATGAAGAAGACAGGATTAGTCAATATCTTACCCTAGTAGATTCTACTCTGTTGATCATTTTTCAAAGTTGAATAGACACGAGAAAAAATGAAGGCTTTGAGCCCTTGGAAAGGCCCAAGGGGGATTTTGGCTTTCCTGGGTAATTCTTGAATATTTGATCACCCGTGGCCCAAGAGGGTTTTCAATGAAGCTATCCCTTCTGGAAGAATTCTAATCCGGAGTGATGTCACTGGGTCAATGAATAATCTCTAAGGCTGTCTAAGAAGGGTTCAGAGTTTGATGCATAACAGGTAATACAATGCATTTCATTTTGAGAGTGGAAATTCAATCAAATATACACTATTTGACATGTAGTCCATGTCTTTTTTTTTAAGTGTTTTTTTTTTTAATTGTTTATTTTTGAGAGAGAGGGAAAGAGATGGAGGGAGAGCACAAGCAGGGGAGTGGCAGAGAGAGGAGGACAGAGGATTTGAAGTGGGCACTTGTGCTGACATCAGTGAGCCGGATGTGGGGCTAGAACTCACAAACTGTGAGATCATGACCTGAGCCGAAGTTGGGTGCTCAACTGACTGAGCCACCCAGGCGCCCCAACATGTCTTGATTCCCAAACTTCCTGGCTTGGGTTTTCTAGAACTAGATAGTTTATTCAATAAGGAAATAAATGCATACTGCTCTAAAGAAGACTATAGTATTGGCTTATTGGGGTAGCAGGTGCAGAATGATCTTTCTGACAGCAGATCATCAATACTGGTTCTTTGATGTTTTAACCTGATCACCTGGCCTTCCTTACACCAATTATTTGAGGGTAGTCATGAGATCCAGAGATGCTTTTCTCATTTGATTTTACTGTGAGATTTTTAGATTGGGTGGAGAATTATCTGGTTGTCATTATAAAATACACTTTTGTTCACCACAAGCAGAATTGTCCTATAACACCCCATTGCCTTTACTAATTTCTAGATTTTTTAAATTCATTCTTACAATGCCTTAATAACATCACTCCTGAACTCCATGGGCCTCACAGGGACTGGATTCTTTTGTTTGGGAGATTCCAGGTATATTTCTTTCATCTCCCTCCTTGATAAACGACTTTGTCTGAACCCAGCTGTGCCTGGTCTCCTAGAAAACATTTAGCTACCACTGTTCTTGGGAGATGGTTACTGTGTTCACAGACTATTAGAAAATTCTACTGCTCCATTAACTCCCCTATTTGTATTTTGGAACTTTATTTTCTAGTGGACTATTTCTGCAGTTTATAGCTGTTTCCCCACAGGGCAAAGCATGGAGTCAGTGACTGACATTAAATAATAAATGTCAGCAAAGTGATTACTCTCATTTGGAATTAATAATATTTTATTAAAATTCATAAGAGCACTCAACTGGTAGCATCAGAACCAATTACTCATGTGAGCACTGAATATGCCTTCCCAATTCAAAGCGTGCAGTAACTCTTTTTGATTTAAGGAAAACACATCTCTGTAGTAGGTTGGAGGATCTAAGTTTTTCACTCTTCCTATGTCAGTCTGAAGGCTGGATTAACCTATAATGTAAATGTTTAAATATTAAGAACAGTAGAAATTTAACCTTTCTAAGGGAAAAATTCAGATGACAGATGGTATCATATTTATTCTATTCTTAGAGATTTGTCCTTTTGTTAAGGTTAAATCAGAGTAAAACCTAGGTTAAAACCATCTTTAATTTTGTTTGGTCTCAGAGTTAAATATTTGATAGGAAAATGAGATAGGAAAAGATAAGCTAGTTGTATCAGGTACCTGTTTTCTGTCCCTCCAAATCTATTCTTTAGTGATCTCAATTATGTATTTTGCTTTAAGGATCTGAACTTCATGGACACAGTGGAGGAGACTGAGCTCCCTTGATTTCTGACTGCATACAGTGTTCGGTCAATAAGAAATCGTATGGCATCAGAGGAAGAGAGGAGAAAGGTAGGATTTTGTGTCCCCTGGATCCCTTCTTGGGAGGTTGCTCCAGGCTAGCTGTATGTTTTTCTTCCATGAAATGTCGCTGCTCCACTAAAGATGACCCTCCATATAGGACTTTCCATCTAGATGCTGGGGATCTCTTGTCCCGTTTCTCCAGGCTTAGCAGCTTTACTATTACTGGTTTCATGGTTCTGCACTATCCCTCGTAATTTTCTTATAAATGTGACTGTGGTATTTCCTGAAGGGACCCTGCATGATTTACTAGTGTTAACATGCTACAGGTTTGAGTGAATGGGATATCTGTTTGTCTTATCTCTAAGTAGAGTATGATGTAAGGGAGCCTGTTAGCTACATACAACTTTCAACCTTAAAAAAAAAAAAGCTGAATTGTGATACAAATGGTGAGCAATATGAGTGATGAATGATAATGAGAGATGAAAAAGTATCTATCTGTAATATTTAAGGATATTCAGTTAGTTTGCATTAATAACAGCCATATTGTTGTTAATGACTGGCTGCCAGGAATCTGTATTGACACGTATTTTGAATACATCCTGATTACACTGATACATACTATTCATGTGGATAAATTGATTGCTTGATAAACTTCTTTCCACCTGAAAATTGTCAGATAAAACCTTCATTCAAGCCTTAGAAAGCTATCAGAGAACTTTAAGACATTTTCAGGGAATTAGAAAACAGTTAATTTTAAACTCATATAAAATGTTTTAAAAGCATATTTTGGGGGGAGTGGTTATAAATTATTGATTTATATTACTGAAATTGTAATACAATGGCTTTCACTTAATTCATATGTGTGTGTGTGTGTGTGTGTGTGTGTGTGTGTGTATAGTGTTTTGTTTTTACAAAGAATGTATTTCAGATTAACTTAGAAGTCTTTTAATGTTCAAATCAATGGGACTCAATTTGGTTCAGCACCCATCTGCAAGAAACAATCCATTTGCAAATATACTATATGTGAACTAAAAAAGAAGAAAAGTACACCATAATCTTAGCTTTATCATGAAACTCACATTAGTTATAGAATGATTTCTATGTTATGGGCAGTCACTGTGTTTACCTCATAAGTAGTATCTTATTTAATCCATCAGCCAAGTAATATTAATTAGTACTATTTCAGTTAACGAAAATAGGACTTAGAGAGGTTTAACTTGCCCCAAGATATGCATTTAATTAACACTTAATTGGAGTTTGATCTGAAGACTGTCTAACTCCAAAACTCATGTTGTCAACCATTTTGATAAATTGCTTGCTTGAGCGTTTTTATAGCTTAAAGCAATTCTTACGTCTTTGTCCAACAGCAATCAAATTTTTTTTATGATCATTAATTAAAGTAGGAAGCATTACTTGTAACTGTATTAGTGTGTGCTTATTTCTTGACATTGTCATCTAAATTGGCTCAGTAACATCTTTCTGTAATGACTGTTAAAATAAGGCAGCAAAAATATAAGGTATGAAGTAGTGTAGTCCAAGCATGAATTAAAGGGGCAGCTGTGGGAATGTTAAGTAGAACACATGTGGAGGAGATCATAATGAAATAATTGACAGGATTATTTAATTAAAATCTAGACTTAAAAGGGGTATTAGATATTATTTATTATCCTTTCTTTTATACACTAATGAAATGGAAGCCTAATAGATAAAATGGCCTCCCAACGGGCACTGTGGAAATATCTGAGGACAGTTGGTAAGAAAACACTTCCTTTGATGATTCCACTAAAACAGACATTGACATATTTTAATAAATTTGAAAAAAATGAGACATTATCTTTAACAAATGAGTAAATATTACTAAAGAACATATTAGTTGAACATCTATATTTAGGTTTATTTCTGGGCTCTTGATTCTTATCTATCAGTTTTTATGACAGTATCATACTATTTTAATTACTATAGCTTTATAATGTAGCTTGAAATCAGGAAATATGATGCCTCCTGCTTTGTTTTTCTTTCTCAGTATTGCCTTGGTTGCTTAAGTTCTTTTGTGGTTCCACATAAGTTGTAGAATTGTTTCTTCGACTTCTGTAAAAAACACCATTGGAATTTTGATGGGGATTGCATTGAATTTATAGATAACATTGGGTAGTATGGACATTTTAACAAATTAATTCTTCCAATCTATATGCAGGTGATATATTTACATTTATTTGTGTATTCTTCAATTTCTTTCATCAGTGGTTTGCAATTTTCAATTTAGAGGTCTTTAACCTCCTTGGATAAATTTATTCCCCCCTAGTTAAATTACAATTTGTTGCTCTTGTAAAGGGGACAATTTTAACTTTTTTTTCAGATAATTCATTGTTAGTGCATAAAAACACTACTATTTTTGTTTGTTAATTTTGTATCCTACAAATTCACTGATTTATTGGATCTAACCATTTTTTGGTGGTCTTTAGGATTTTCTATATATAAAATCATGCCATCTGCACATGATTTTCTAATCTTTCTAATTCTTTCTAATTCTTATGCCATCTATCTGTTTACCTATCTATCTTTCTATCTATATTTTTGTGATTGCTCTGTCTAGGATATCCACTACTGTATTCAATAGGAATGGTGAGCACCCTGTCTCATTTTTTACTTAATAAAATTTAGATTCCAAATGAAGCTGTGAGCTGTTTTTAGGAAAAGAAAAATAAGGAGATACAAATAAGAAAACATAAATGTTCCTTTTTTAAACTGTCATAGCATGGTTATAAAAATTTATTAAAAATATTTGAGGATTTTCTTTTTTGATATTAAAATCCTTATGCTATTTAATCACCTGCTGTGTCATCATCCACGTGGCTTCTCTTTCTTCAGTTGTTAAATGATAGTGTTCTACCTGATCTGAATTTTTCATGAAATCAGTAATTCAAGATATTCAACAATCACATCCAATATCCCACTTAGAGACTTTATAAAATGCTACAGCTTTGTATATTTGATATTTTTCTTTGAAATTAATTTGAATTACTTTTTTACTGTATTGTTAAATATAGGAAAGATCTACCAACAGAGATCGTGACATAACATGGGAAATAGAATTTACTGTTACATGTGTAAGTAGCAAGTATTTTATAACTGGTTAGTCATGGGTAAATATTTTCCACCACTTTAGTGAGTATGGTTGACATTCAAAAACTGTACACGTGTAATGAATCCAACTTGAAGTTAGGAGATAAGTATGTACCTCTAAAACCACGATTACAGCCTATGCCATAAGCATATCTATCACTTCCAAAAGTTTCCTTCCACCCTCTTCAACTTATTATAATTTTTTGTGATAAGAAAAATTAACATAAGATCTACCCTCTTGGTAAATTTTAAGTATTTGTAAGTATACAGTACAATATTGTATTTATTGTAGTTTAACAATGTTATTAACTGTAGGCTTTATGCTGTACAGTAGATCTCTAGGACTTATTTATTTTGCGTAGCTCTAACTCTGTATTCTTTGATTAATATTTCCTCATTTTCCCCTAATCCTATCCTGAACAACCACCATTTTACTCTCTGTTCCCGTGAGTTTGACAATTTTAGATTCCTCATATAAGTGGTATCATGTAGCATTTGTCTTTCTGTGTCTGACTTCTTTCACTCAGCATGATGTAAAAGGAAATGCAGTGTAACAGCTAAAGATTTGTTAGATAATATTGCTAGGTTTATCCATGTTGTCACGAATGGCAGGATTTCCTTCTTTTTTAAGGCTGAATAATGGTCAGTTGTGTGTATATATCACATTTTCCTTATCCATTTATCCATTGATGGAAATTTAGGTTGCTTCTGTGTTTTGGCTATTGTGGATAACATGTATGACATTTGTTTCCCCACACGACTTTGTCACTGCAAGGCATAGAACATATTTGATTAGATAATAAGTATCCCTTTAAGAGTGTATGTGCTAAAATTAAATAATTTCACAAATGTTTATTGCACACTTACCATTATACCACAGCATTTATGTGTATGTATATGTTTGACATGGAAGTCTTTATAAACCAAAATATGTGTTAAAAATATAAATTTCAGTCACGCTATCTATCTGAAGACCAAATACAAATTTTCAAATTGTTGTCAATATATAGCAATGTCTATTTGCATTTTAGCTTTGGATTTCTATTCTTCAGTTTAGTTAATGAGCAAACCCTCCAGTTTTTAAATCTTTTGCTATTAATTTTGATGTACAGTGATTGTAACTTGAAGACAAGATCATTAATGCTGACACTAGATAATACTTAGTATTATTTATTTTTTTGCTTAATTTCATAAGAAAAAATAAGAGATTTAACTATGTTGTTTCTAGCAGATGTTGTTCAATTACATAGTATTGTGGTTGTCTTGTCCTCTTCCTGAGTTCACTGAAAAATAAAAATAAAAATAAAAATAAATCCCTTCCATATCCTTATGGGCATCAGTTTTCCTCAAGATTTGTGGAATCTACTTTCTCAAATGGGAAGTAGGTTTAATATTTTTTATTTCCTTTAAAGATATCAATGAAAATTCCTCAGCAGCTGAATGTCAAATATGTTCTAAATGGGTTCACTCTTTTATTTCTTCTCTTTGGCCTTTTTTAAGTATAGAGATTTATATGCTTGAGTATGTGTGAGCACAAACATAAACACACTCATATAACACACACACAACAGACATGCATTTAAAACATGCCAAACTTGCTTTCAAGCCCATTGATTTTGGAAATAAAAGTTGTTTGTAGTGTAGATGTGATTGTCTAGGAGCATTTTAGATGAAAATGCAGCCAGCCTAGATTATAGTGTGAACTCTCAGCACTGTGTTGCTCATACTCTTATTTTTAATGTACAATTAAAAGAGCAGACCTGGCTTTAAAACAAGTTCATTCCATTTTTATTGCCATAAATTCTCCCCTTCTCATTGCCTCCAGCTTTTACGGGATGCACAAATATATTTCCTATTCTGAGCAGTGGCTCATAAATACAGAGAGAGAAGGAAGTCGTTGGAAAGCAGGTCTCTTCCAGGAGCATGGACAACTGCCTAGAGGGGCACTCAATCATGCATTTTGACTTTGGTAATTGAATGCTGTATCCATTTCTCTGCCACATTATCATAAAAAAAGAATATCTAAGGAAATGCAGTATTACAGCTAAATATTTGTTGGATAACATTGCTAACTCTTTTAAATGATCTCATGGCAAGGAATAAAGGGATTGGAGGGGGGGAGAAACTAGGATTCCAGTGTTGCTTTTTATTATATTTTTATGTCTGAAATGGTAATTATGCTTTTTAGTGCTATTCCATCTATTATAATGAAAGTATGTGGGAACCTGGATTTTTCTGTAAGGGACTTAAATAGTCCATTCTCTTCAGTTAAACCAAATGCTAATATACCCTTTTTCCCCTTCCATGACATTCTTAAAATCTGTGTGCCTAAACAAATTAGCATTCTATTCTCAACAGACTCGTTTGGAAGATAGAGCATGGTCACTGAGCAATAAGTAGGCCACAGGGAATTTAATCAGAGGGGCTGGGAAAAGAGGCATTTTACAGCTAATTGTTATTAATTGTTAGATGTCATATTTTATAGAAATTTAAGCAGTATTTCCTCACTGTAACAAACTTCTCTTCCTTCCACCTTATACCTCACCTACCCTCTTGGTCATAAAGAGAGGTAGCAGATGGGATTTTCATGAACAATCTGTACAGACTTTGGAACAATGAGTGTAGTGGCAGGACAGAGTTTTAAAATTTCTGAGAATCCCACACAAAAACATAAAAGAAGGCACATAGCAGAAATAAAAAATCCATGGATACTTACAACAAATTTCAGTACAAGTTATCCCCATAAGCCTCAATATACAAGTGGTAAGGGAAAACCACCAAAGTTATGTGGTTTATTTGGTATGAAAGTAGAGGAATGCAATATGGAATGTTATAGACCTGGAAACAAGACAAGCCTGAAAATAGCCAGAAGGAGTTTACTGGGAAGGTTGGTAGGCTAATTTGAGAATTGTCCCTGAAAGTAAAGTTTTTATCCCCACACTGAGAGTGAGTGGGTACATAGGACCCTCAGCAAGTGCTAAGAAAGCTACCTTGAATATGCTTTCAGAAAGTTCATGAAAACTAACTTTATAATAAAATGAGCACTCAGTGAATATCAAGGTCAAATTCTATATAAGTTTATTATAAAAAGAGAGGGGCACCTGGGTGGCTCAGTCAGTTAAGGGTCCAGCTTCAGCTCAGGTTATGATCTCACAGTTCATGGTTTCAGGCCTCTCACTGAGCTCTGTGCTGACAGCTCAGAGACTGGAGCCTGCTTCAGAGTCTGTCTCCAACTGTCTCTGCCCCTCCCCTACTTGTGCGCGCGCTCTCTCTCTCTCTCAAATATGAACATTGAAAAAAAAAGAGAGAGAGAGAATGAGGAGCAAAATGTTTTTACAGGTAGCACTAAATACAGTCATGACTAAAAAACATTAAAACTGTAACCTCCAAAGTTACTAAAAGACATTAAGAAAATGATGAAGACATGAAAGAAAAATATAAATTGTTTCAAAAACTCTGGTATGAGATAGTTGAACATGGAGAAAGAACTAGAAATAAAAGAAAAAATAATTTTATAAGTGAAATGTAAAAGAGACATAAGGCAAAAATAATGCCTATTATTTATTGATGCTTAGTAGATCACCCCAAAATGAAACAAAAAAAAAACATATTTATTTCACAGTATGTGCAAGACAGAAATTGGTTACAGTTTACTGGCTGTTTCTAGCTCAGTGTCTCTCACGAGGCTGAAATCAAGACATCATCCTGAGTAGTCATCTCAAGGTTTAATAGGAGAAAGTCAGTTTTCAGGCTTATTCCTGTATCTCTTGCAGGTCTCACATCTTTTCTGGTCATTGGCTAGACATTAATTCCTTGCTAGGTATGCCTCTACAACTGAACAAATGAGAGAGTGAAGGAAGGGCAAAGAAGGTGGAAACGATAGTCTTTTATAACCTAATCCCAGAAGTGGCATCTCATTGTTATTGTTGTATTCCATTTATTAGAAGTCCCTATATCCAGCCTACATTTCAGGGATACACGAGAATATCCAGAGGTGGGAATCATTGAGAGATACCTATTATAAGAGGTGAAACATTAAAAAGGAAATGAAAAAAGAAATGACAATGACAAGTATTAAAGATAGGCAATGAAGATTTTATGTATGGCTAATGGGACTCTATGAAGAAGCAAATCAAAGAAAGGGATCACAGCAAGTATGAAAAACTATAAGAAAGCTTTTTCAAATTAACAAATATAGGCATTGAAGATACATAGCTTCTATCCTAACTAAAAGTGATCCAAACATTCATTCTATCCCTCCCAATGAAAAAACACACCACCACAATCATTGCTGAATACCTATCACTTACACTCTTATTTAGTGTTTTTATTTAACTTATGTTCCGAGATTTTAGTTATCATAGCATTATATCCTGAATTTAGAAGGCCAGCTATATTTTCTATGTACATTAAGGTAAGTCATTTATACATTTATTTTTAAGTTATAGATATGTGAAACTAAAATCAAATAGTATTATATATGAGGTAAGAGTACCACATTGGGAATGAAGTATCTAGCACATAGTAAGTGTTCAATAAATGATAGGTTATTTTGACAGATAGTAGGAAGTGGTTGTACATAGGTATGTTCAGAACTACCCCTGACATTGGAAAATCTAGGTCAGGATTAATGTCAATATAGTGAGTCAGCCAAGACATTCATAAATTACAAAAGCTAGCATGACAATGGAAGGATCAGTCTATGCACATGGGTTTTGTGGGCATGATTGTGTTTTCTTGCATTCTGTGGGAACTAATCTCTTATCCTTTAGCTTGGACTTTGATATTGTTTAGGGAACATGGATGCCGTATGCTGAAATGACATTATCAGCTCTCTCTAGCTTTGTGTTGCTTTCCAATGTGCCAGATAGATATATGATATGCAACACTCATAAATTATTTCAGAGTGTTTTTCTATTTCAGGATAAGTCCTTAATATGTATGGTACTGATAGGGATTAGGATGTACTGTTAATAGGTGGTAGCATTCGCCACTTTCTCATCCAATTACTAAGTGACTAATCATTTGTCAAACAGTCTCTTTTGCTGAGCTGACATTTGCATCTCCAATAATTTTGCATAATTAGGTTATAAATAGTTCTTTTGTGAAATTATGATGATGATTAAAGTTTAAAGGTATACGAATATATACATATAATTCTTTCATAGAAAGTAGTCCTAAACAAAATAAAAGAAAGATAACTGGTAAGAAATATCTAAGAAATGTTATCCTTGGGCAAAAATAGTCTCTTTCTAGTATTCCTAATATTGAGAAGAATGAATGCAACACTTACAAAATTCATAAACTTTAGAGTTCAGAGAACAGGTAGTATCAATAAAAAATCAATTAATTAGGATAAAAAATTTCTGGTCCCCAAATACAGAGGAAACTAACAGGGAGAATGAGGCATTAAAACTAAGGCCCATAGTTTCACTGTAAGAGAAAATAAGAGAAAAAAAATTCCCTTCAGCAGCTGGAACCTTTTCAATTCTCTGATAATGAAAATTGCTGGGACTGTAGTGCGTGGCCAGGTTATAAAGTGAATAGTTTAAAAACATTCTAATTTAAAGTGTGTATCTCTTTTTTTTTCTTCTTTTGGACTGTAGCTGCATGTTTATTCCTTTTTTGAGTTTTCTCTCTATGGAAATCCAGAGGAAATTAAGTCTTACACCATGTTCCAAAACTCTACAGCTAGGTTATTTATCTGTTCCCATTTCTCCATCTCTAGGTACCACAATAGGCATCCATATAGGAACATTTGCAATGGCAAGTTGTGAATCATATATTGAAATTTAAAATGACTCTGCACCGAGGGGAAATAGCTATCCTAGGTAATCACTGCTCCTGGGTACTTGGGAGCAGATTTACATCATGCAGCAATAAAGAGAGTGCTTTTTGGAAGTTGCATGTGGGACAAGCTTTTCTTTATCTATGAGCATGTCCTGCTCCATCACTCATTATATTTCACTAGCATTGGACTTCATTTTCTTTTCTAATGTACAAAGATTTCCTCATATATGAGGATCTTATATGAACTTATTTTTCTTGCTGAAAAGATTCTGTCTATCTGTGTCTTAATCATTTTGGGCTGAATAACAAAATACCATAGACTGGTTTGCTTATAAACAACAGAAGTTTATTTCACATAGTTCTGGAGGCTGGGAAATCCAAAATCAAGGTGCTGGCAGATTTGGCATCTGATGAAGGCTAGCTTCCTGGTTCTAAACAGCCATGTTTTTGCTGTATCCTCACGTGGCAGAAAGGATGAGATAGTTCTCTGGGGTTTCTTTTCTAAGGGCACCATTCCCTTCATGAAGGCTCCACTCATATGACATAATCACCTCCCAGAGGCAACACTTCCTAATACCATTACATTGGGAGTTAGGATTTCAACATATGAATTCTGGACTCAAATGTTATGTCCAAAGCAATCTCAATTTCCTCAAGGCACCTACTTGTCATTAAGGTCTTAACTTAAATGTTCATTGAGGAGTCTTATTATCCTAAACCAACTTAACCTCCTCTTTCCATATACTCATGCCACCTATATCTTTGTTTAAATAATTTATTAAAATTTTAACTAAGTAATTCTTCATATAATTTCAGATTTCAGGTATTTTGCCCCTGCATGGTTTTATTTAACATTAAACTACAAGAGAAACTCAACAAGTATATTTTTTTAATGAACACACAAATAATTAATTAAATGGCATTTATCCGCTCAGTGGCAGGCAGGAAACTTCCTTTTTGGCTGATGAACTACTATAATAAATGGAAGCATAGTATAAGATAAAAAGCATTCAACTTGGAGTCAGAACTTTGGGGTTCAAGTGCTGTTCTATAAATTTTTAGCTGTATGCTAATTAAAAGACACTCTATGGGTTGGGTCCTTCAACTGTAACATAAGACACTTTACTCAAACAGATACTTTCCTTTATTTAGAAACTATTTAGATATTCCAAAGTGGAGATAAAAATTCTTCACAATGTAAAAAATGGTGTGCTATAGAATGCAATATTGTCCACAAGGCAGTAGCCTGCATATCAAATGTCATTGATTAAAACACAGGAGAAAATGATGAAATTTTGCTGTCTTAAAATTTTCATTAAAATGTTTAACAAATTGGTAACAATAGTCACAAAGTTCAAGATTAGCTTTGCATTGCACTCAACAGTATTTCAGAAAGAATACTGCTGGTATTTAGGTTTCTGAGTTTCTTGGTCTTGCTGTCTTGCTATGCACAATGCCAGTGTTGAAGACCAAAGATTAAAATTAGGTTTTATCTGAGATAAAATGGTAAATTCAACCCATTGCAAGAAACAATTTTTCAGTATTATTGTATGCATAATTCTTTATATGATGGTAAAGATAGTGAAAACATGCAACAGCCACTACTTTGAAAATGATCTGTTTACAATAAGTGATACAGAAATAGCCATCAGGTAGGTAGAGGCTCCTTTTTCATGCAAGATAATGGACCCAGCCTCTCTCATCAGATGGACTGTGGACAGGATGGATTGCTGACTTGCCTATTTGCTTGGGTTTTAATATGCACAATGACACTCTTACAGCTGGATAAGCAGAAACTCAAAAGTTGGGACAAACGATCAGGATAGTATTAGGAGTTGAGTCTTCAACTTTTCAATCAACTCTAAACATGGCAAGGATATAAAATTTTTAAAGAACAAGAAAATAATTAAGGTATGGTAAACTCAAAATAAGCAAAATATCTCCATGGACTAGAAAGGAAATAGAAAAATGGCAAGTTAGTAATCAAGGACTAGAGCCAGGGCCTACTGGGCTCTGGGTCTGGATGCAGCTAGGATTTGCCTCCTGCAGAGTAATGGGATTCAGAGCTCTATGTGAATGGCAAGAGATCAGAGTCAAGTTAATTGCATGAAACCTGGGGCAGGTGCAGAGCTCACTAGCCTATGAAATGTGATCAAAAGAAAGTTATGGCTTCTGCTTGAGACTATAGTTTATATAAACATGCATACCTGCAATGTTGAAGCATACAGACAAACCTTATCAATAGGATCTAAAATTAAGCCATTCTACATTTAGTGACTAATTTTGAGATAAGTTCACAGTCAGGAGAGACCTAGAACCTTGAACCATTAAAAAAAAATGGTACCGGAATAAAGTTCCATGGGAACCAAGTTTTATTTATGAAAGAAAGTGGGATCTCTGTGGCAACTAGAAAAAAAAAAAAAAGACTTTCCCAGATTGGAGTAAGAGAGATGGAAGGAGGCTTGATCCAGAGAGTAAGGTTTTGTGCTTTTCCCCAAGCAGAGTCCAGAGAGGTGATATGCCCTCACACAGTACATAGCTGTGAGGCCCATTGGGGGCCAAACAGATGAATTCTTAGATAAGCTGTGGATATATCTGTAGGACTATCTATATAGGTCTGTCTGTAGATAGACTACCATCTGTGTTATGGACATAGCAGAGAAGATCTTCCAGACCCACACAGGCCAATAGAAAGACAAAAGTGACCTTGAAATCAGTGATTGATGATTATTTGGATTGATGGACATCTCAAGGGCTATTTCTCCTATTTCCTTCCTTTCACCCATATACCTTGCCTGAGAACTGGATAAGCCTCTTAGACACAATCCAATACAAAAGAGAAGTTCCAATTTGATCGATACTCTTTTCTGATGGTCTGATAAATATGAGTTTAAAATAGAAATTATGTTGTCTTGCCTACTAAGATTCATACCAGTTTCCAATCCAAACAATTCATGCAAGTAAAATATGGTTCTAAGTTACTATGAGGTTAATGAAATGAACAGGGAAGCTGGACAAGCTAACTGGATGGTAGGGCCAGGGGTTCAGTTATACCATTCAAATTCTTTGTCCTAGCTGGGGTTTGACACCATTTATTGGCAGTTGTTGCTCTGGCTTAGACTTAGATGAAATTGTCTTTGCCCAAAGTGGGAGCAAATGGCTACAATTCCAGTTATACCCTTCTTGTGAGATGCCATTTTATTGTTCCAGGTAACCACTTTTTTACATCTCATTTCCCCCCCAAAGCAGAGATTTCCTTCAGGTTATCCCTTTTCCTGTCATCTTTTCTGAGGTGGGATAAGGAGAATAATCAATTTATATACAAATCGGTGCTATGGTGCAAATTTTATTCAATATAAAAGTGGCATTTTCTTTTTGAAAGCTGTAGATGGAGTACAACTAAGACCTTCCCCTTTTAAATCCTTTTATCACCTTAGTTATAAACAAAAGGTGCCCAGTATGAAATCCTCAAAGAGCCAAGGATTTCCTAGAGTGCCTTTCCCAAGTAGTTTTAGTAAAAAGACACACTGATTATATTGCCATTAGACTTGATAATGTTTTCCCCTCTCCCCTCTCAGCCTAAATCGAGAGTCCCTTCTACCCATGTCCACGTTTGCCTGAAAACAAAAGTGAAACCAGCCTTCTAGAGAGCCATGCAGATACTCTTTGACAATTGTAAATTAACAAACCAATAAACAAGATCAGGACTAAAAAAGTTCAGATTTTTAAAATGTTGAATCATCTTAAATTTCCATTTTTATAAGATGATGCTGAAATAATTCATTGGAAACATAAATTGTTAAAATATGCCAGAAGCTGAACTTATAAGGAAAATAAAATACACTGTGTTTTGTGCACACACAAATGTATGCTGTGAAGTCACCAGGAGAAAATAGACTTCTTTATTTTAAACCCTCATATTTTTAAACCCCTATATTATGGCAAAGGGAAGACAGTAGTATATTTCTAAAGTCCGAGCATGTGTGTGTGCATATAGGAGAGGGGAACAAAATATTTTGTGCTCCAGTCTCAAAGAAAAAAAATCAGTACAATTGGAGAGAAAGGTGAAGGAGGAAGTCTGGTGCTTAGTATGAAAGTTCTTGATTCCCAAGATTTCCAGGGAGAGAGGTGGGTATCAGGTATTTGAATGCTCTATGTGAGCTTGGGCCTGTTATCAGGGAGTGTGACTGACTGAAGACCAGAGTCTACCCTCAAATACAGTGTAAAGCCAATTGCTTGGACAATCCTGGAAAGGGAGAAGTGTTCACTAAGAATGACTGCTATAGATGCACACAGGGACACAGAGCTATATTTGGGAAAATAGATTTGGAAAAATAAAGCAACAAATATTTGTGCACATTCATTCTAAAAAAGAAAAAGAAAATATATTATCAAATAAGTGGTTATGAATGTGTACTGACAAATTATATTTTCCCCCAAAGCGGATTTTGTAGTTGTAATTTTCATTTTTATAGGATGCTTATTTCTCCACTCTCAGTTCCTTGGAAAAAATGAGACTTTTCTTTAAGTTTAGGATTTTATCTCAGACTTAATCTCCCTCAGTTGTGCTTACTTGTATCTCTGCATTAATGTTTCTGTAAGCACTTTGAAATCCTCATCTTTCGTAAAAATTTCTGAGCTCTTAAAATTGGATAATAAATCATCAAGGGTAACCATGTTCACAGTGCCTACTATGCTAAAATCTTTGTGAATATATTCATTTAGACATGGATACCATGACCTGAAACTGTAAAATTCTTGAAAAATAAACATAGAGGACAATCTTGATGACATTGTTGCAATGATTTCTTGAATGCTACATCAGAAGCTCAGGCAACAAAAGCAAAAATAGACAAGTGGGACTACCTTGAACAAAAAAGCTTCTGTACAGCAAAGGAATCAATCAATAAAATGAAAAGGCAACCTATACAGTGGGTGAAAATACTGACAAATTATTTATCTAATGGGTTGATATCAAAAATACATAAAGAACTCCCATAATTTATCAGCAAAAAGACAAACCAATATTAAAAAATGGGCAAAAGACTTAGATTGACATGTCCCTAAAGAAAACACACAAATGGCCGATATATGAAAAGATGCTCAACATCACTTATCACTGAAGGAATGCAAGTCAATACCACAATATCACCCCACACCTATTAAGAGGGGTGTTATCAAAAATAAAAACAAAAGATAAGTGTTGGAGAAGATGTGGAGAAATTATACTGTCTACTGTTGGTGGGAACATAAAATGGTACAGCCATTACGGAAATTAGTATGGAGATTCCTCAAAAGTTAAAAATGGAATTACCATATGATCCAGGAATTTCACTTCTGGGTACTTCTCCAAAATAATTGAAATCAGGATCTTGAGAGGATGTTTGCAATCTCATATAAATTATAGAATTATTCACAGTAGCCAAGACATGGAAACAACCTAAGTATTCATTGGCAGATGAATAAAGAAAATGCGGCACATACAAATAATACATTATTCAGCTTTAATAAAGAAGGGAATCCTGTCACTTTATGTAAATGAACCTTCATATCATTGTGTTCAATGAAATAACCAGTCACAGAAGAACAAATATTGCATGATTCCACTTATGTGATGCATCTAAAATAGTCAAACTCATAGAAACAGCAGAATGGAGGTTGCCAGGGGATAGAAGAGGGGGAAGTGGGTATTATGTTTCAGTTATGCAAGATGAATAACTTCTAGAGATCTGATGTATAACATTATGCCTATAGGTAATGATACTCTTTTGTGGACTTCAGTGTTTGTTAAGAGGATAAGTCTTACTGTTAAGTGTTCTTATCATAATTAAAAAAGAAAGAAGAAAAAGAAATGGATACCATGAATGACAACTTGAGTGCTAGGTTGGACTTTAAATCATTTTCCACAGGGGCGCCTGGGTGGCTCAGTCGGTTAAGCGTCCGATTTTGGCTCAGGTCACGATCTTGTGGTCGGCGAGTTCGAGCCCCGCATTGGGCTCTGGGCTGATGGCTCAGAGCCTGGAGCTTGCTTCCGACTCTGTGTCTCCCTCTCTCTCTATCCCTCCCCCGTTCATGCTGTGTCTCTCTCTGTCTCAAAAATAAATAAACGTTAAAAAAATTTTAAAAAAAATAAATAAATCATTTTCCACATTATGTATGTAGACTTTGTTTACCTAACAATCCGTCTCCTCTTCCTTGGAGATCAAATTGTCCCTGTCAACCCACCGGAATTTTTCCTCACCCTGGTTCCTATTTGCATCATCATTGTGTGGTATTGTTTACTATATTTTCAGTAGTTTACTTGTCTACATATATATATTTTTTTTAATTCTTGAGGAATAGAGTAGCGAGAATCCTGTTTTTATTCATCTATTATATTCTACTTGGCCTGTGTAGAGTTGAAATACTTTGTTGGTTGATTGATTATATAAACAATTTCTATTCAATTTATGGTAATTTCCAAGCCTGTTGACTTAGATAAACCTCAACTAAATGATAGAAAAAGTGTCATGCATAATTGATGACAGACTTTCAAATATCTTTAAGTTAAACTTATATTATTTATGACAAGTTTTATCCCTTATGGGGAAAGAAGTACATGACATAGTGGTTTTGTCACATTAAAAATTTTTGAACAAATTTAGAAAATAGTATGACTTTTCTCTGGGCTTGAGATTCCTCATTCCGAAAATGAGATATTTGTATAAAGTTGGTATCTCTTATATAAATACTTATAAAATGATTTGGAAAATGTTTCTTTTTTGTGAAGTATTTGTTAGAAGTCTTTATTGGAAGAGTTCATTCTTCAAATATTTGGGTAACTCACCTGCAACCATCTGTTTATGGTGGGTTTTGCGTTTGTGAGAAAGACCTTTCACTACCAATATATTTATTAAATGATTAAGGTCTCTCATTTTTCCTTGATTCAGTTTTGGTAATTTAGATTATTCCGGATATTTATCCATTTCTAAGTTTTTAATTTTAGTTGTGTCAAGTTCTTCACTGCCCAGGATAGTGGATGCTCAATAACTTTTTTGGTGAGTAATAAATGAAAGAATGTTAGACTTAAACATCTAGAATGAATCTTATGTATATCAACTGATGCTTCATATTTAGAGCTGCAACAGGATAATATTAAATTGTAATATTGAGCAAAAAGTAAAATCACAAGTAAATACATAAAGCATGGACAAACTAATTCATTGTACCCTACTTATGTATATTTTTCATTGATTTGTTCAATAGCTTTATCAAAAGAATTTTTTTCTCCCAATCTCTTGCTTTTTGTCTCTCATGCCTCAAAATAGGACATTCAGCATCTGTGTATTCTTCATGCAGGGACAGGATGATTGTCTATTCTTTATATAGGTTTTCAAGTAACCTACCTATTATTTATAGTATCAATCCTACCCATTATTGTACCTGAGATTCCTAAATTCTGGACTTTGCTAGCATTTTTGAAGCAAATTATTTTTCTCCTTGGTTATAAAGTCCCTTTTTACCTCTATTTTATGCTACAGCTTTCTCTGATCTCCTTTACCAGATTCCTATCTTCCATCTGCTTTCTGTCTTGTGGAAATTTGCTTAAGATTTTTAAAGATCCCTCCTATCTCTGTTTTTATTTATATCTGTCTTATCCCTTTATTATGTAGTTATCTCTTTATTATTATTTAGTTGAGCCTTGACAAGAAGAGCAAAAAACATACACTCTAAATTAGCTATCTTGTCCAAAATCTTAGTTTATGCTTCTTAATATATCCATAAAATGAATACTTATTGATTAAACTGTTTTCTCCTACAAATGTACAATATGCATTCACATTATCCATATTTTCTTTTCTTTTTTCAACTATAAGCATGTGTGTAAATATATGCAAATATATGTGATTATGTACATATATAATACATAATATACATGTGCTTATTATGTATTATATATATAATTTCTCATTACTTTTGCCCATGTACTATTGGAGAACATTCCACAAATTTGATTGTTTGTTATTTGTTATCTGTAATATTAATCGGACCAGCCATAAACAGACTGCTTTGACAAAATACCGTTTCAATTCACATCCCCAACATGAACATATTGGGTACTTATCCACATCACTACCAGTAGTGGATGGTACTGCCCTTTATAATTGTTGCCAACCTGATGAAGATGTATTTAATTGTTGCTTTCTTTTAAATTTTCTTTACCACAGGTTAGATTGAGCACCTTTGCACATTTTTTGGACATTTTGATTTCCTCTTCTGTGAGTTGCCTGTTTGTATTCAGTGGCAACTTTATTATAAGGTTGTCTGATTTGTTTTAATCATTGGAGGAAGTTTTTAAAATAGTAAATATAATAACTTTTGTCACATACTTTGTCATAAACATTATCCAATGCTATTATTTTTCTTACAATTTTTAGAAGGTGTCTTTTCCACACTAACAACCTATTTATAAACATCTATATACGTCTGGATTCTGAGGTACTGTCTTAGTCAAAAAAGGCCTCCCACCCATGTATTCTATGAGAAGCTATTTTCTATAGACTAAAAATTAACTTCCATTTTTTCTTGAAATATTTTAATTATTTATTTTCATATCTAATTATCCATGTATGTGGTTTTAACATTATATATATATATATATATATATATATATATATATACACACACACACACATATATGAATTAAAAATCTAGATTTATTTTCTTTCCAATGAGAGGTCCTTTATTCTAGCAAAATTTTAAAATAAATCTTCCTCTTCCTGTGATTTAAACTGCCATTTTTGCTACATATTAAATTTTCATATCTACCTTATTCAGTTTATTAATTCTGATTCTGTCACTATAATCTTAAGCTACTTCTGAGTCCATATAAAATGTCTTTACGTTTAAGACCATCATAGGGGCTCCTCAGTGGCTCGGTCGTTTTAAGACTCCAACTTTGGCTCAGGTCACGATCTCACAGTTCGTGGGTTTGAGCCCTACATTGGGCTCTGTGCTGATAACCCAGAGCCTGGAGCCTACTTCGAATTCTGTCTCTCTCTCTCACTCTGCCCCTCCCCCACTCACATTTTCTCTCTCTCTCTCTCTCTCTCTCTCTCTCTCTCAAACATAAACATTTTAAAAAAATAAACAATTTTAAGACCATAATCTAGTTCATGTAGTATCAAAAATGCATATCTTTCTTCGCTTTTTTAAAATGGTTTTAGTATTTTTTAAACAGATATTTGAGGATGTTTGCCTTTCCATGTTAAATTTGACTTATTTTAACCTATTTATTAAAAAAATAAATTCTGTGCAAAATTACATTTATCTACATTTGGAAGCAATACATTTAGAAGACAGTCAGATCTTAAAGGGCCTTGTAAAAACCTCAAGTAGTTACGATTTTTTGTTGTTGTTGAGGTCAATGAGTTTAAATGCATTTATTGAGACTCCAAATGAATAGGCTCTGAGAAACAGAAGAAATTTGACACTAAACGATTCTATTTTGTTTACAGAGTGAGGGATGATCGAAATGAAAGGGACAAGATCTGAGACAGGAAGTTCAATAAAGCAGCTGTTATAATCTTCAGGTGAAATATAAAGGAGGTGAAATGGTCTAAATGAGGGCTACAACAGTAAGGATAGATAAGTGGACAGATTCAAAAGATAGACCTGAGTGTTGGGCAAGGAATGAATGAAGCATTAAGATTTCTAAATTTCATGACTTCATCCATGACCAAAACGTGATACAGTATCTATACTTCATGGGATACAGTCTATCCACAGAATAGAGAATAATATGTACATATGTTTATGACATAATAATACATTCAAAAGGCAGGAAGCAAAATGTCATAAACAAAATAAGTGTAGGTATATAAACAAAACAATATATAGCAAAAAATTAAAGAAATCTATCAAAAGCTACTCTAAATGAAAGAAAATGTTTACTTATATATCCAGTCACTTGTTTTATAGAAAACAATAAGATGATATGAAATTAGAAATTACCCATTTTACTATTGCTCATAGTAAGTACTTTTATTAAATGTTTATTTTTGAGAGAGAGTGTGTGTGAGCGTGAAAGGGGAGGAACAGAGAGAGAGAGAGAGGAGAGAGAGAGAGGGATATGTGGGGCTCAAACTCAAGAACTACAAGATCATTACCTGAGCAGAAGTCAGATGCTTAACCGAGTCACCTGGGTGCCCCTCACAGTAAGTAAGGGTGCTCCCCTTACAGGAGCATTTGTTATGTGGCTAGCACATAACAAGTTGAACAACTTACCAGCGTTATGTCATTTTCTCCTCCCAAATCTCCTTTCACATAAGAATGCAATGGATTTCCTCTTTTTTTATTTATCTTCTTATGAGTTAGTTAAGGAAGCTGCTGCTTATAGATATAAATTACTCTCTCAAAGTCATTCATTCACCCACAAGTGACAGAGCCAGAACTGATGTGCAAGCTAACATTGAATCTTTCTTACATCATGTTTCTTTTTCTTGTAGCTTTCACCGTACCGTGTACACATTCAGCACTAATTACTGTCAATTAATAAATATCATCTTCTGGTGCCTCAGAGAAGAGACAGCAATTATAGAAAATAGAGGAAGAGTTTTTTTTTAATTACACAAAAACAAAATACAACATTATTCATAAACCTGCAAAAGCAAAACAGAACATTATTTACAAGGCCATGACATGGACTTTAAAGAATCCCTAACCACTATCATTCAGAAAAGCATCTGGCAGCCAGGGAAGGTTGGAGGAAAATTTCATGGTTCTGTGTATTAAAAATCTATGACCCAACACTGGTATTCATGTTCTAACTACCTCTATTGATGATGTTCATTTGGTCATAAAAATTTTCACTATGAATGGGAATGTCTTCCTCTTCAGTCACAAACTGACCTTTATCGTTCGTGTTCTCTTTGGAATTACCTGGGTCATGTGGAGCGTGTGAAGTAGAAGAATCATATTTCCTTTCACTCGCCATGTTTTTTTATATATATAATTCTGAACTGGTTTCCACAGCATGTTTTTCAGTATGAGGGAGCCTCCAAAATCCATTCTAATATTATTCTTAGTGACCTCTTTCTCTGTTTCCAATAAACAGGGATGTGATGAATTTTCAGCAACTGAGTTATTTAGGGAAGGAAATAATGTTAAATGTAGCAAAGAGCATGATGATCAGGCTGAGAAGTTAAGACAGTTATCCAGTTCATGCAAATTTACGTGGAACCAGGCCCTGTAGTCTGCCTTTCAATGAGAGTGAGGTGCAAGTTGCAGCTGTAAGCACGATCAGTAGTGTGTTCTCAGCCTTAGCCCAGGCCCCGAGAATACTGCCAGCATCGTTTAAGATAAACCAGTGGGTCGGTTCATTTGTGATAAAAATAGTTAACTAAAGAAGAGTGGTTTCTCTTCTCTCTTTGACGTGCAGTCAAGTGCCTTCTAATACAGGGTGATGAGTTTTTGGCAGGGACAGTGGTAAGAAAAGAAGTGCTTCGAAGTGAGAACCCATTCAATTGGGTTCAGCAAGGGGGAGAAAAGAAAAGGGATTTTTACAATAGAGAGGGAGCCAGGCATTAGGACACCACAGAATGACCTTATCTTTAAATTCCAGTTCTGCCTGTTATTAGCTGAATAAGCAAGTTTTAAAACCTATTTTAAACAGAGTTTCCTCATTGGAAGGTGGGGTTGCAAACAACCTACCTCATAGGGTTATTGTGACGAAAATGCAACACAGTATCTGCACACGGTACCAGCAGACCGGCCTTCCATCTTTTCTTTGTCCTTTTTGTTCTTTTATCACTACTCTTCTCTGTCCAATTAGTTATATTCTGGAAGAAGGAAAAGCTACATTTAAATGATATGCAGACACCATGTGCATTGATAACTCTCTTAATGTGTGGGTTGCCTGGCTTCTAGTGTTTTCTTTCTCTGTGAACCCTGCTCATATTCCCCACCTCCAATTCCTAAGTCATTTACTACCCATGACATTTTCCAAAAACTGATTATCTACTAACAATCTACTTGTCCTTGTCCCATTCTCCATCAATCATTTTTCTTTCAGATAAATTCATTAGTGTCCCCGTGTATTGAATAGTTTACATTTTGATCACAGCCTTCAGGAAATCATTTACTAACTCACAAGTTCTGGAGGATAGTGTCCTCCTGGTTCTCAATTTCTGTGAGTAGGAAGGCTTTGAAGCCCCAGGAGCCTGCTTGTAGGTTCCCAAACTGGGTTCTAGAACTGGGAAGCTCCCAGCATAAGAGGAAGGAAACAGAAGAGCTAATGGCATCTTTTCATGGCTGACAATATTGAAAGTGCCACATGAATTGGGGAAAGATCCGGAATAGTCGCTAAGAGTTGGAAGATTTCATTCTGCTCATACTTCACTGTGTAACCTGGGCAAGAGTTTTCTTCAAATAAAAAAAAAAATGTACATGTCGATTCAAAGATTTTGAAGAAAATAATTTATATTTTATGATTCTACAAATGATGTCAGGGATTAATAGTACTTTACATAAAAACACAGTTATAACTCTTTACCACTGTTATAAGCACTTTATAAATATGAGCTTATTTAATCCTAACTGCTCTATAAATTAGGCAGTATAATTACCTTCATATAGATGAAGAAACAGAAATGTGTAATAACGTGACCTAAGTTACATAGCTTTTAAGACGTACAGCCAAAATTTGAAAATATTGGCTTGACTCTAGCATTTCTATTCTTAATCACTATACTTGGCTGCACTTAAAAATGAGATATTTGCATATCTCTTTGTACATTTTTAGATATGCTTCCTAATCACTATGTTATACTACATTGAAAAAGAACCTATTTTGAATCCGTCACCCACCTACTATGTCCGTGCCTGGAGCTGTTACTGAGCCTAGGGAATCATCAACTTTGAAGAGAAACATCCATAATTCTTCTAGTCATTCCATATCGCTGAGCCTCATTCTTCTTTTCTGAAAGTGGGAGGAAGTGTAACCTTTTAAAATAATTAGCCTGTCTTTTCTAAGACCACAAGGTCAATTTGTAGGCTGATAGGTTAAATGCTTTTTTTCACTACAGTCTAAGAGAATAAAGAACATTTTTAATGTCTCTGAAATGACTTTAATAGTAGATGTTTTCCCTTCAAAGAAGTTCTTTTATAATGTTTTCCATCAAGAAAACCTCTGGTTGACATTTATCTCTTGGGAGGACAATGCCCCATATGTCACCAAGAACCAAGATTGCCGTGTCATACACATGTAGTTGCTGTCAATCAATTTATTTTTAATGTGACCCTTGAATTCCCATACAGAGTCCAAAGGCATTCTTTTGCTCTGCTCCTCAAAATGTTTTAAAACATGACTTTGAAAGAGAAGGGGAGCATAGTATCATGCAAGGATCTTCTGCTCAATATTGGTTCTTCAGGAAGCTCTTTGATTCTCAATTTTCTGATATTTAGATTGGGAATGATGATCATGATCTTAAAGAGGATTAGGAGGATTATACATGTAAGTTGCTTGGTGCAGTACCTGAGACATAGTACAGCGGTTCAATAAATATTTTTTTCCCTTTATTTTCTACTTTCATCAGGGACCAATCAAGATTTGCATAGTTTTTAGAATAATGGAATCTCATGATTGACCCAGATTCTACATTTACACTTTAGCTGTATTTTTTCTCATTTAAAATAGCACTAGATTTCTTCATTACCCAGTCAATTTTTATTGACCACCTGCTATAGTCCTCACTTTGCTATGTACTAGAGAGAATATTAAAATTGTACAATCGATTTAATTTACACCTACCCTAAATGAGCCAAGCATCCTCTTGAAAGATAAGGCTACCACCTTGTCTTCACTCCCCACCTCCCCCACCACACACCATAAATGTGATAGCATCAAGTAGGATTATAAAATAACTTAGGAACAAGAACTGCATAATAAGATCACACAAGGTAGTTGATCGTGATTACAATAACTGGCAGAGTTTTCATAGAGAAAGTAGATTATATAACTTGAGCCTTAAAGGTTGCATTTGGATGGACAAAGAGGAACAAGGAGAATCTTTAGATTGGAGAAACATCATCAGCTATAAATATGGAGACAAAAATATGCAGGATATTATAGGCAAGAGACTAAACATAATAAAAGGAACAAACGTGTGGCTGAGAGGAATGGGGTCCAAGGTATTAGAATGATTAAACCCTGGAAGCAAAGGTGAAAGGTTAGAAGCAGATCAATAGGGAGAGATGGTAAATCCCTTAGCTACTATATTCTGTGATTTTTCAGGTATCGGACCCTTAAATCTAGACTCAAATACACAGGGTTACTTTGGTAAATCACAGATGATTACCGTATTAGTAGGAGACTCTGAGTCTCTCCTGAATTTGAGAGTCAGCTCACTCTTAGTCCACTTGGCCATCCTCTCAACCTCCATGACTTCTCCATTTACACAGCCCCTTGGCACAACACTACTTTACCAACACTGGTCTGGGCAAGTTCTTGGAAGTAGAACTGAGTTCAACAGCGTCTGAGAAAGCACACTCAACTGGGGCATGGCTTTGGTTGTGTTCTCCAAGTTCGAGGAGGACCAAGCTATACAACAGAAGTCTTACATAATGATATATGATCTTTTCAGTGGAGCAGGAAGTGATGCCTGGGTTTTCTTGTAACTAGGTGTGCAGACTGTATTGGTTTCTTAGGGTTTCCATAACCAAATTCTACAACCAGGTGGCTTAAAACAATAGTAATTTATTGTCTTACCATTCTGGAGACTACAAGTCTGAAATTAAGGTATTTAAAAGGTCATACTCTGATCTCTGTTGGGGAGAACCCCTCCTTGCTTTTTCTAACTTCTAATATTTGCTAACAATCCTTGGTGTTCCTTGCCTTATAGATGCATCACTTTAATCTCTACTTCCATCATCACATGGCTGTCTTCTTACCCTGTGTACCTGTGTCTGAGTCTTTCCTCCTCTCTTATGAGGACATCACTCATTTCAGATTGAGGGCCCACCCTACTCCAGTATGACTTCATCATAACTTGATTACATATGCAAAGACTATTTTCAAAAAACGATCACACTCACAGGTACCAAGAGTTAATACATCAATGGAGATTTTCTGGGGTGGGGACCCAATCCAACTTATAACAGAGACCATTACCTAGCAGACAGGAATGAGTCCTTTATTGATCAGTAGAACACAGCATCCTTCACCTAAAGGTGAGGTATCCTGGAAGTGTCTCTTGGTTGCTTAAAAATTTCTGGGCCTCAATCCTATGCTTTCACTATTATTTCTAGTTTTGAAGATTGGGCTTTAGTTATGAAGTATACTGCTAGAATAAAAAAAATGTACATGTTTCTATGCAGTTGAATTTTTTGCAACAATTTCAGATTTGTCATTATATTTTAATGCCACAACTGAATTGTAAATCACAAATTATTATTGAGAGTTTGAATAGAATTTGTCTTCCACACCAGAATATGACATATTGAAAAATAAAAATCCTAAGGATATCTGCACATTATTGCCTTATTATCTTGATTTTTGACCTTGAAGAATATCATCAAGTATCTTAACACTGACTGATTTATCTACCTGCCAGTTGGCTCTCCACTGCATCCTCCGTATGGGTGAGCCTGCCTCTTTCATAGCTCCTTCCCAAAAAGGAGAGAGAGATGTTTAACTGGCCCACGTTCTTCATAAATTTACCATTTCAAGGAAGTCATCTAGTTTTTTGTTTGTTTGTTTGTTTTGTTTTTGTTTTTGTTTTTGTTTTTGTTTGTTTTTGTTTTTTTTTTTTTTTTTTTTTCTGGAGCAGAACAAATAAAGGGGCAGAGAGAAGCCAGAATTGTTACCCAAACTGTTTTTCCTTCACCTGGAAAGAAACATCAGAAGTAGCAAAGAAACATTTCCTCCCCAAATTTATTACCCACATTTCTGTTTCAGATAGGAAAAAAAATAAGCTTAATGAGATAAGCTGATTTGCTTATAATTTTAGGGCTATTTCCAAATTTTTCCATTTCACTATAGTTGCCTTCTCTTTGCTATAAGTGTACTTATTAAACATAATCTGGTCTTTTCATTTTATATTTGTGGTGTATATTCTTTTAGATACAATTCATAGACCAGCAAAACCTGCTGTCATGTATCAGATGATATAATTAATTCTTAGAAATTATGCTTTGCCATATTTTCCCAGTCAATGTATCAGGTTGGCATTTTGAACTACATTTGAACTCTTTAGCACTAAAAATAACTGACTCTTAAGAAAATAAATCCTTTCTGTTATCTTAAGAACAAAAGTTGAACTTTCTCAAAAGAAGGTAAGGATGTTGGGTTACCTTTTCATACCAGGAATCTAAATGTAGCCAATAATTAGCGATGATCCTTTTAATACTATAGCCATTTGGTCTCATGTCCAAAAAATCAGCCTATAAACATCCTATCTGAATAACCAATGCTGTCCTAAATTCTTTTTGCCTACTTTATAGCACTTTACAGTACCTTAAATTGTAAAATTTGTACTTATTTTCTTTCTATATCTTCCATTAGAGTGTAAGCTCAATTAGGAGAGGAATCACATTTGTCTTATTCACCTTTGTTACTAACATAATTTCTAACATGTTTCTAGCATAATTTCTAACAAATAAACATAAATAAAATTAGCTGAAGACATATATATGAACAAAACAGTGATTCTTTTTTATATTTGTTGGACAATGTAACACTTATTTTATTGATATTTTACACAGGTGATTCATTTATCTTTGACAGTCTTTAGGCACTAAATCATTTCTGATGGTTTTAATTTCTTTCCTCTAAGATATCAAAATTCAGTGTTGAGAGTGATTATGGAATGTGGGGATATATGTTCCCTGTCTCCACTACAATCCCCATTGTATTTCTCTTCCAATATACCATGTTTTTTGTTTGTTTGTTTGTTTTGCTATTTGCCAATTCTTAGGGTGGTGCCTAACCTGTTTGGAATTAACCTACTCATACCTAAAAACAGGAATTTGGAGACACTTGATTGAATTATGTTAGTAAAACTTATTGCATGTGTACAATGTATCAGGCACTGTAAATAAATTATTCACTAATATTTAGATAAGGCTAAAGCCGGTAATTTTTTGCCTTCATTATTGAGTGTTATCATACCTTAGGTATTGTCACTAATTCCCTTAAAAATTAAAGAAACTAACATCCAGAAAATCCGGTGTTCCTCAATCTTCTGTTCCTCCTTGCAGGTTCATACTTTGTTATGAATAGGACCTATACACATATAATAAGCTGATTAACAGAATTGACTTTGAATCTGAAGTGGTTTGGATTTGCACACTAGCTTGCTTCAATACTTGCTTGCTCTGTGAGTTCTCTAAACCTTAAGTTTCTTCACCTGTACTTTGGGAAAATACTTTTTTAATCATGGCCTGTTGCTATGGACCTTAGCATATTGACATCATGCATTTATAAGAGAAGATTAAACGCCTGTGAAGTTATCTGTTTCCCAGTACTGGTAGTGAGTTAGTAGTGATCTCAGAATTGTCAGAACTGTGTCACAATCAAGGGCAAGAGCTCTCATGGCAATTCTAAGAATTCACTTTCTTTTCATCTGGATAGCTTCTTGTGAATGTAGGCTGCCAATGTAGGCTGCCATCTTCTTGAGTCATTCCTGTAACAGCATCTGTGACCTTTTACCTTGCAGAAATCCCCTTGTATTTGGCTTCTCTAGCCATCCGCAAGCATTATGCCCCATGACTTTCTGCGCAGGCTGCCTTCCTTAAAATGACCTTTTACATTTCTGTCCTTGGCAATAGATAAAAATCCACTGCCAGTGAGGATTTAATCTTCATGTTACACTGACAGCCCTGCCCACCAGACACAATATCATTATAAAATGTCTTGCTATCAAGAGGTAATATTTTATAGCTTCTTGAGTGTTTCCCAAATTTCTAGTGTAATTTTTTGCCCTTGAAACTTTCAGAGAGTGATAAATATCATCTTGGAATAATCAGTAAACACGTAAATATACCACAGAGCAGAGAGAATACCAGCACACTCACGATGGGAGCCATGATGTTTGATTTGGTGGTCATTAGTTCCTAACATCTAAACTACGGGAGGCGGTAAGGTGAGAGTAGACTTCTTGTCTTGGAGCACTGTGCAGAAGAACTCTCTCTGTCCAGTCTTTTACTTCTCTCATCTTGCTTCTTTTCATGTTCACTATTCATTGCTTTTCTTCTGGCTAGATAAAGTTAGAGGCACTCATAGGATAAAACATCAGTTAAGAAAACAAATTCAGGGCTCTAGTAGCTAAATCCTAACAACACCAGGAACAAGAGAATGGATGCCAGCAGAGGAAGATCCCCAACAGAGCTTGTGATTTCCAAAAGTTGTCAATTACCTCCTTGTCAGTCTTAGCAGCTTCAATCTCTGCCCCTACAAGTATGCTATTCCTTATATTTATAAAGCAATATTTTTTAACATTGTTTAAAAGACTTTAATTTTTTAATCTCTGAAGATAATAATAATCCTAGTTTATGTTATAAAGAATGTTACATTTTTTTTCTCCACAGTGTTTTTAGATCCATTACCCCATATGACCCTCATATGACCCTATTGTAGGCAGGACAAGAAATTTTGTTCCAAGTTTTCCAAATGAGACTTGGGTAAACTAAATGAAGAAACTATGGAGACTTGGGGGAAACTATGTAAAGCCATAGAGCTAATATGGGCCACAGCTGCTCTTTGTTTCAGATCACACACTGTGTGTTCTAAGGCCACTCAACGGGATTCCCAGGAAGCTCCTTAAAGTGGTGTTAATGTATAGATAGGTATCTAGAGATCCATGATCTCATAGATGGGTCTATGTTTCTGTATCTGAATATCTGGAAGAGTCTGATAAGCTTTGGTTAAAGCAAGGCCAAATTGCTTTTGCTCCACACCTTCCTAATTATCCAGTACTATCTGAATCTGAACATATCTCCAGGATGAAAATGCAGCTGGGAGAGGATCCATTTTATCACAGCCCCAACTGATGTATATCAGAGCTGTAGGAAGCCATGTTTAGGTCAGGATAGAAAAAAAGACTGGAGTCAGAAACTGAATTTCTTGGCTTAGATTTTTCTCACTGCCTAGTATATTGAGCTATTAGTTATAGCATTCAATGTCTACCTTCAGGGACAGAATTTTATTCTAGAGTAGCTGTGCATGTTATAGAGAGACTATGATAATTGAGCATCCACAAATGCCAAGCATATGGCTAGGTGCTTTAAAGGCATCATTTTATTTAATGTTCATAATAAAATTATGAGAAGTTATTTTTGTATACATTTTATAATATGAAAATCAAACCAAAGAGGTGATTATTTTGTACAAGTAAGTCAATTTTAGGATTAACAAGGACAAAATTCTACCATAACCTAAAATGCAAGTCTAAATATATAACTATAATAGGAGTGCCTGGGTGGCTCAGTCGGTTACGCGTTGACTTCAGCTCAGGGCATGATCTCACAGTTAGTGAGTTCAAGCCCCATGTCAGGCTCTGTACTGACAGCTCAGAGCCTGGAGACTGCTTTGGATTCTGTGTTTCCTTTTTTCTCTGCCCTTCCCCCTCCCCCTCCCTCCCTCCCTCTCTCTCTCTCAAAACTAAATAAACATTAAAAAATTATATATGTATATATTACTATAAGTAATATCTCATATTAACCAATAATAGTTTATTAATAAAATGGTTCTTGAATATAACTTCCTATATCTAATTTCTTATCATTTATCCTATGAAGTATCTTTTTCCTTCTTATTTCAGCCTTGATGCTAGTGTTACAATTTTGAAGCCCCCAAATTCGTCTTTTCTCTAGTTTAGCATTTCTTAATGTTTGAGATTTCAGCTGATGAGTCACTGCAAGAATCCATACTTGGACAAGTGTTCCCCCCATTACTGGACTCTATTAGTGTAATATTTCCACAGAAGAAAGAAAAGAATTAACATTTAGTGACTCTTTATGTTACATTCTTGGAATTCGTATCATTGTACAATTATGAGGATACTAAAATTTTTATTTAACTACTGTATATTGCCTAAAATAACATCATTTAATATTGCATCAAGCCTGTAAGTTAACTAAGGTTATTGACATTTTACAGAAGTATAATCTGAAATTCAAAAGAGTTAAATAAATAGTAGAGAGTTGGGCAGATAGAAACCGATGAAGCTTTCATTTGAACACATTTTGGACTGGCTTTGAAGTCCATGCTGGGTCCAACGCTGCCTTTGGTTCTCAGAATCAAGCAATGTATTTCCGCAATGATGTGTCACCCCCTTCTTTGTTTTAGAAATATCAAATTCTGGTCTAGATCTAAGCTATAGACAGAATTTTAGCTAAGAGTAGGTTTTTAAATCTATCATGAAAATTTATCATGAAACTAAAGTTTCTAAAGATTTTTTTTTCATAGTACTAGTACTAGGAGGAACTGGTGCAAACAAAAAAATTGCCAGTGAGGCAATTTCTAACAGATAATTCCATTGCCTCTGATATGTTTCTGAGCTGGAACAAAATGTCTGGCAATGTGGGGAATGCAAATTTACCTTAATGATAAAGGTCTTGGTCTAGTCTATTTATACTCCAAGTTTATCATAGACACATTTAATGAACACTGACTATGAGGAAATTGGCTGTATGTACAGCACAGGCATCTGCCTCAAAATTTCAGGATCTATTTGAGAGCTTAGTTAATGTTCATGTATTTCAAGACAGACATCAACTATAAATCCTGGATTAATACACATGCAGCAGAAACAGAAGGAACAGCAAAGAACACAGCAAGCTCTTGATTATGGGTAAAAATATTTCCATGCTGAATTTGGAAAGGACCTTAGAGATAACTGGGTGCCCTCCTTATCATAATTCTGTTAATTATAGGAGTAATAAATTCAAAGACAAAAAAATGTGAAAACTCAGAAAAGCAAATCAGGAAATATAATTCACCGTTAGATTTAACACCCCAAAACAAACATCGATATATTGCACAGAATTTTTTTCGAGAAGTTTGAAAACAATTTTATGCCTTAAACTACTGATACACTGATATACTCTACATAATTTTTATCCTTTCCTCCATTTCTGTGAGATTATCTTAACCCACTTTAAGTCAAATTGTGTATACAATTATATATAATTTTTATATTATTTTTCACTTAATTTTGCCAGAAACATTTTCCTGTGGGGTTATATAGTTTTTCAAGCAACAATTTTAAAGCCTAAATAATATTCTACTTGGTGAAAGCATCATAGTTTACTTAGCTAATCTCTTAGTACTAGCAATATCTATTGTTTCCTATTTTAGACCACCAACTGTAATTCTACAGTGATGGTAATCAAAACTAAAGATTTTAGATTCTTGGCATTATTTCCTAAAATTAGATTCCCAAATGTGTAATTACTAGGTTAATATGTACATGTAATCAAACTGCTTTTCAAAGAGTTTTACTACTAGTAATGAAATGGAAATCTCATTATCCACACTGTCATTAGTACCTCATAACACACACACACACACACACACACACACACACACACACACCATACAAACTTGATAGGCAAAAAAATTTTTGCTTTACTCTTTAACATTACTGTCTTTAGACTCAACAAGGACAGAAAATAGAAAAGCTATTTTATAGGACCACTCTGGTGCTTTTTTAGTCATGCCTCTCTCTCCATGAGACAAGAATTTCATAAGACCACAAGTACTTGGAACACCAAACCCATGTTACTCCTTTTAAACCATGCTGGGTACACTGCACTCTGAAATTTCATATTCAAATTAACCTAAACTCATCTACAGAGGCATCGGGGGCCTTTTTCCCAGGCAGTAGGCCTAAGGAAAAATTGTCTAAAGATTAGGCAAGAGACAACTCTTTGTGGAGAAGTGAGATACAAGAGAGTGTAGACAGAGTTAGGTTAGGAAGAAAAGAAGAAAAGAAAGTGTGTGGTTACAGAGAAAAGAGAAGAAGTTCAGGATTCTGCTATCCCCTCTCTCCATGACATTATGATCCAGAACAAAACTGAGGAATATAAAAGCATAGCAATATTACATATATATTATTCCATTATGAACCAGTATATATGGAATATTGAATATATATATATGTAGATATATATCCGTGTGTGTATGTGTGTGTGTGTGTGTGTGTGTGTGTGTGTGTGTGTATATATATATATCCATCACTATATATAGTTCTTTCTTTAAAATTTAGAAGGAAAAGACCCAAGCATGATATAATAATTGGCCAAAGAAATGAACAGATAATCCATAAAAAAATCCAAACTGACTCCTAAAGTTGGGAAGATGTTCAACTTCACTCATAATCAGAGAATTGTAAATTTAAACCATACCAAGATATCATTTTCACTTTTTAGACTGCAAAAAATAAAGCTTAACGACACCTTCTGTTGGCAAGGCTGTGGGGAAACAAGCACTGCAGGTGGGAATGCAAATTGGCACAACGTTTTATGGAGGGAACTTTGGCAAATCTATCAGAACTACATATGTGTTTGACCTGGAAATTCAACTTCTAATCAGTTACCCTGTACACACCGCCAATAATATGAAATATATATATATATGTGGCAATTATATTCACATACGTATAATATTATATTTATACGTATATGTATTATATTTATATATAACAATATGTATATATGAATATATAATGTATATTATAATTATAATATATTATTAATATATAATATATTAATATTCCATATTATATAACAATATGAAAAATATCTATATGGTAATTAACTGCACTATTGGCTGGAATTATAAAATATCAGAAGTAACCTACATGCTCATATCTGGGAATTTGGTTAAATAAACTATGGTCCTCCCACACAATGGATGACTATGAAGCCGCAACAAATCATGAGAAATGAAATGATATGATTTTAATATATATTGTTAAAAGCAAAAGCAAAGTATTAAATGAACATATATTTAATTTTAGCTATGTTGTAAGAAAGGTAAGGAAATAATGAAAAATATATTTATAGGGGCACCTGTGTGGCTCAGTTGGTTGAGTGTCCGACTTCAACTCAAGTCATGATCTCGCAATTCATGGGTTCAAGCCCACGATGGGCTGTGTGCTGGCAGCTCAGAGCCTGAAGCCTGCCTCAGATTCTGTGTTCCCTCTCTTCTCTTCCTTTCCCCACTCACACTGGCTCTCTCTCTCTCCTTCTCAAAAATAAATAAATATTTAAAAAATTAAAAAATAAAACTATATGTATTTATTTTTCAAATCAAAAAATAATACCACAAGCACATATATGAAATATAAACCAGAAACTAGTTTTTTATTATATTTAGAAAGTATTTGAAAGTAAAGTAAAAGGATTTAGACCAAAGGCCTAGTACTTTTCTGTGTATTTGTTTGTATATTTCTGACTTCAAGTCCATGTTAATACTTTATATATTCAAAAAATTAAAAGTAAATAAATCAACAAAGGTGTATGTGGAGGTGAAATTTAGAATACAAATAAACTCATAGACTGAATTTTATTTCAAACGAATAACACACTTAATGAGGGTATAATAACAAATTCAAAAGGGAACCTTTGAACATTGTGTCTTCTCTCTATACCCTCAGACTAAAGATTTAAAAAACTGTAAGCAAATAATGAACACTAGTTGCTAAATTTGTTTGTAGAAGCAGTGTGGGTTTATGTTTCTGAAACTACTCTTTCTATATTCTAGTATTGAGCAAATAAGTAAAAAAGAAATCTAAGCATATGGAGGGAGAGAAGATGAAAATTAAACATATGGTGTTGGATTTGCATTGAAGGTGTCAGTATAAATTCATGGTTTTTAAGATGTCTAGGACAGATAGATATAGATAATAGATAGGGACAGAGATAGAAGAGATAGAGATAGATATTTGTGTATTTGTGTGTGTGTGGGGGGTACATTATATTTGTTTTCTATGTCTGTCCCCCCAAAAGTTCTAGAAATATGACTCCTCAGTAGCAGTGAGCCTATCTTGGGCCCAGATCTGGGTTTCTTAATTATAAACATGTAAATGGGAGAAAAAGAGTTCCTCTTTATGGTAAAATGCCAACTGACAAGAAATAATTGAGTTAGAAAATTACAATTTGGCAAACAGTAATAATTGACTTAGGCAAAAATCATCAAACTGCTGAGTAAAATTTGCTGAGAAAAGGATATTTACATAGTTTCAAAGTATCTTCTTTATAGGTACTTATTAATTGCAAGAGGAAATCCAATCACTCTGCCATGGAGATCTGGCAGACATAACCTTAACCAGGCAATCAAATTTATTACCATGAAGGGGATAAATCAACATCATCTCCAGATACAATGCACTAAGGTCATTTTATCAGTGGTGTAATATTTCTACTAAAAATGAATCAACTAAATCTGATCACAAGGCAACATCAGCCAAGCCCAAACTGAGAGACACTCTAAAATATGACTATCCTATACTTTTCAAAAATGTTAATATCATGGAAGACAAAGCCTGACAAACAATGCCCCATCCAGATTGGACCCTGGAATAGCAATAAATACATTAGTTCTGGCGATTAGTGGAATTTGAATAAGATCTGTTGATTAGATAGTAGACTGTGCTATTATTGGTTTCATTATTTTGATAATTGTGCTGTAGTTATGTAAGGGAATATTCTTATTCTTAGAATATGCAGCATTTTGACTACAACATTTTGCCAAATTATTCAGAAAAAATATTACACATGATGATGAAGCAAGTATTATAAAATGTTAACAACTTCAGAGTCTGGACAAGAGTACTATACAGTTTTTTGTACTATTCTTACAGCTTTTCCATAAGCTTTTCTGAAATTATTTGAAAGCAAATATGTTACAATAATAACAACAACAAAGAGAACAGATTAAAATAATATTAAAGTCTCTCAGAAAAGAACATTGCTCTTTTACTTGAGGTGCTTGAACCTTGAGTTTCAGCCTCACTGAGCATTTGCAAATACTGAAATATGGTACCCAGAAGTGAAGGAGAAAAAAAAAATATATATATACCAATGTCTGGTGTAATGGGAAGGGTGAGATCATTGCCCAGCCCCCTTAATAACTGCCTTTCCTCAGATTCTATTTATATATGACAGCAAGAAAGAGAACCTACTCTCAGATTAAGGCCTATTAAAAGCAAGCTGGATCTAAGAACTGATTGCTCTTCAGCCTGTCACATCATGGCGACCCATGAGTCATGACAGAGTTGGAAGGTGTGTCACCTGAGGGAGAATATGATGTCCAGTCCCCTCAAATGATATTTTACCATTCACTTCTTTTGTGTGCTGGTTTCTAGGAACCACCCTATTATAATTACATAGTGCAAACTGGGAAAGGTTGACTCATGGCTTTCTATCTGAAGCCTCAGTATGCCAACATGTTTAGAGGAGTATGTGTCTGGGTGCCTATCTGCTTTTGAGGGACCCCAGAATTATCATAATACTAATACATAGAGACTATCTCAACAGAGTCTATCAAGGCTGAGTCTCTGATCCTAAACTAGAATAAGATTAAGAACTTTACCACTTTATTTTTATTTTTTTAAAGTTTGTTTTTTATGAATCTCTACACCCAACGTGGAGCTCGAACTTACAACCCTGAGATCAAGAGTCACATGTTCTTCTGACTGAGTCAGCCAGGCACCCCAGAACTTTACCACTTTTAACATTAAAGCCATAAATGTCTCCTGACACTATGGCCCCATGTAGTACATGTCAAAATAAAGACAGTGTCATACTGTAAAATATGCATAAAGCAGTGAGCAGAATTTTATTTTTCTTTATTGCAGTGCAGTTGACACAGTGTTCCATTAGTTTCAGGTATACAGTGTAGTGATTCAATAGGTCTATATGTTATGCTATGTTCACCACAAGTGTGGCTACCATCTGTCACCATACAGTGCTATTACAATACCACTGACTATATTCCTTATGCTGAAACTTTTATTCCCATGACTTACTCATTCCATACCTGGAAGCCTGTATCTCTCACTCCTCTTCACCTGTTTTGCCCATCTGGCATAATCAGTTTGTTCTCTGTATTTATGGGTCTGTTTTGGGTCTTTGTTAATTTATTCATTTTTTTGGATTCCACATATAAGTGAAATCATATGGTATTTGTCTTTCTCTAACTTATTTTGCTGAGCTTAATACCCTCTAGATCTGTTCATGTTTTGACATGCCCATGATCTCATCTTTTTTATGGTTAAGTAATATTCCAGTGTGTGTATATGTGTGTGTGTGTGTGTGTGTGTGTGTGTGTGAGCATAAATATGCCATTCCCTCTTTATTCATCTGTATATGGACACTTGGGTTTCTTACATATCATGGCCATTGTAAATAATGCAGCAATAAACATAGGGGTGCATATGTCTTTTTGAATTAGTGTTTTGTTTTCTTTGGGTAATATCCAGTAGTGGAATTACTGGACCTTATGGTATTTTAAGTTTTTAATTTTTGGGGGACTCTCCATACTGTTTTCCACAGTGGGCTATACCAATTTACATTCCCATCAACAGTGTACAAGTCTTCCTTTTTTTCCACATCCTTGGCAATAGTTGTTATTTCTTGTCTTTGATTCTAGCTATTATGAGAGGATAAGATGATATCTCATTGTGGTTTGATGTGCATTTTCCTGATGATTAGTGAGGTTGATGCCATCTATATGTCTTCTTTAGAAAAATACCTATTCAAATCCTCTGGCCATTTTTAATCAGATGATGATGATGATGATGATGATGATGATGATGATGGTGGTGGTGGTGGTGGTGGTGGTGGTTTTGGTGTTGGGTTTTAGAAGTTTGTATATTTTGGAAATTAACTCTTACTGGATTTGTCATTTACCTTTATGTTCTTCCATTCATAGGTTGCCTTTTTTTCGGTTGATTGTTTCCTTTACTGTGAAAAAGTTTTTTTATTTTAATATAGTCCCAATAGTTTATTTTTGCTTTTGTTTCCCTTGTCTGAGGAGACATATCTAGAGAAATTTTGCTGAGGCCAATGTCGAAAAAATTACTATTTATGTTTTCTTTTAATAGTTTTATGGTCTTGCATTTAGATCTTTAATCCATTTTTAGTTTATTTTTGTGTATGGTGTAAGAAAGTAGTCCAGTTTCATTTTTCTACCTGTACCTGTCCTGTTTTCCCAGCATTGATTATTGAAGAGACTATTTTTTTTCCCAATTGTATACTCTTGCCTCCTTTGTCATAGATTAATTTATCATAAAAGTGTAGCTTTATTTCTGAGTTCTCTGTGCTCTTCCATTAATCTGTATGCTCATTTTTGTGCCAGTTTCATATTGTGTTTATTACAGCTTTGTAGTATGTCTTGAAGTGTGGGATTGTGATGCCTCCAGCTTTGTTCTTAAGATTGTTTTGGCTACTAGGAGTCTTTTGTGGTTCCATACACATTTTAGGAATATTTGTTCTAGTTTTATGAAAAATGTTGTTGGTATTTTCATAGGGATTGCATTAAATCTGTAGACTGATTTGAATAGGATGGATATTTTAACAATATTAATTATTCCAATCAATGAGCATGGAATATCTTTCCATTTGTTTGTGTCATCTTCAGTTTCTTCCATCAATGTATTATAGTTTTCAGAGTACAGTTTTTTCACCTCCTTGGTTAAGTTTATTCCTAGGTATTTTATTCTTTTTTGCACAATTGTAAATATGATTATTTTCTTAATTTCTCTTTCTGCTACTTCATTATTAGTGTATAGAAACACAACCAATTTCTGCATAAAATTTTGTTTATCCTTCAACTTAACTGAATTAATTTAATACTAATATTTTTTTGGTGGAACGGTTAGAGTTTACTATGTGTAGTATCATGTCTGTTACAAATAG
Organism: Felis catus; assembly: GCF_018350175.1. NCBI lineage: Eukaryota > Metazoa > Chordata > Mammalia > Carnivora > Felidae > Felis > Felis catus. The sequence goes on along the minus strand of NC_058377.1, from coordinate 84,004,783 downwards.
CGACAGTTTAACCTCTTCCTTACCTATTTGGATGTCTTTTACTTTTGTTTTGTCTGGTTGCTGTGGCTAGGATTCTAGTACCATTTTGAATAATCATGGTGAGAGTTGACATTTTAGTCTTGTTCCTGATTGTTGAGGAAAACCTCTTAGTTTTTCACCATTGAGTATAATATTAGCTGTGGACTTTTCATATATGGCCTTTATTATGTTAAGGCATATTCCCTCTAAACCCACTTTGTTGAGAGTTTTTATCATGAATCGGTGTTGCATTTTGTCAAATGCTTTTTCTGCATCTATTGATATGATTATGAGATTTTTATCCTACATTTTGTTGATGTGGTATATCACATTGAAATGTGACTATTGAACCATCCTTGCATCCCTGGAATAAATCTCACTTGATCTTGAATGATAACCCTTTGAATGTAGTGTTGAATATAGTTTGCTGATATTTGTCAAGGAATTTTGCATCTATGTTCATCAGGGATATTGGCCTGTAGTTTTCTTTTTATGTAGTATCTTTGTCTGGTTTTGGTATCAGGGTGATACTGACCTTGTAGAATGTATTTGGAAGCTTTCCTTCTTCTATTGTTTGGAATAGTTTGAGAAAAAATAGATATTAATCCTTCTTTAAATGTTTAGTAGAATAAAATGTTTAGTGAATCCATCTGGTCCTGGACTTTTGTTTGTTGGGAGCTTTTCGATTGCTGATTTAATTTCATTACTACAATTGGTCTGTTCAGATTTTTTTTGTTTCTTTCTGATTTAGTTTTGGAAGGTTGTATGTTTTTAGGAATTTATTTGTTTCTAGGTTTTCCAATTTATTGGTATATAATTTTCATATGATCCTTTGTATTTCTGTGCTGTCAGCTGTTACTTAATTATTTCATTTCTGATCTTATTTATTCAAGTCTTCTCTCTTTTTCCTGATGCATCTGGCTAAAAGTTTATCCTATCTTTTCATAGAACCATCTATTGGTTTCATTGATCTTTTCTATTGACTTTTTAGTCTCTATTTCATTTTTTTTGCTCTGATCTCTATGATTTTCTTCCTTCTATTCACCTTGGACTCTGTTTGTTCTTTTTCTAATTCCTCTAGATATAAGTTTGGATTGTTTTTGTTTTTGAGATTTTTGTTTGTTTCTTGAGATGGATCTGTATTGCTATAAATTTCACTCTTATAACTGCTTTCATTGTGTCCCAAAGATTTGGGGTTCTTGTATATTCATTTTCATTTGTCTCCATGTATTCTTTAATTTCCTCTTTGATTTCTTCATTAACCCAATGACTGTTTAGTAGCATGTTGTTTGCCCTCTATGTGTCTGTAATTTTTCCAGTTTTTTTTATTGATTTCTTGCTTCATACTATCATGGTTAGAAAGGATGCATAACATGATTTCAATCTTAAATTTATTGCAAATTGTTTTGTAGCCTGACATGTGATCTATCCTGGAGAACATTGGAGTTCTATTTTTTTAATAATTAACTATGTTGAGACCTTTCTTTATCTTTCTCTTTCCTTCTTTCCTTCCTTCCTTCCTTCCTTCCTTCCTTCCTTCCTTCCTTCCTTCCTTCCTTCCTTCCTTTTAGTTATCAAACACTGAATACTGAATTTCTTTCCTTTCTACTTGTGCCCATGGTTGTCATTGGCCTAAACTTATGGTTAGTCTGGCTATTGATAAGAGAGTACCATACCAGGCTGGGCCTATACAATTTCCACACAAAAGATTCTCAACAGGGAGCTTAGAGAAGGAGAGGATGATGTTCATTTCTCTAAGATGTATAGGATAGTTGGAGTGCTTTTTCAGTCTACTCATGTCTTGCTGAAACCCTGATGCACACAGGTAAAGATGAGTAACTCTCCTCCCCCTACCATCCCTGTTAGAAGAACTGCTACTTTTGAAACACTGCTACCAATGGATTTACATGTGATTTCTCAGCTGTGTGGATTCTGGGAGATGGGATGGATAGAAAAGTTAAGGTATTAAGGTTTGTTGTTCTAAAGATACTCCTTTCATACTAGGAGAGTGTAATTGTATTCTTATAGCATGATTCCCTTATGGGGCCTCTAGTAAACCCAGAAAATATGGTAAAATGAAGATGATACCTGAATTCCAAAGATAATATATCTAGAATAAAAGAAGATGAGTCTCCAGGATATTTAGAAACAAAGAAATATACCTAGGCTTTAATGAATAAAGCCTCTTGGATTTAAATTCTTTCTGACCCAGTGTCAACCTTCTCCTGTAACTTGCTATTTTTGCCAGACTTGCACTTGTCCTCTGAGCTACAGTAATGCTAAAGCTGGCTTTTTGCCCCTTCCATGCCTATCCTGACTTTTGAACTTGCATGGAAATCTTCCATTTAAGGGAAAAATCTGCATCAGGAAAAAAAACAAAAACAAAAACAAAACACAGTCTAGCATACTATGCTTTTTCTTTCATGCTATGAAACCGTCTTCACCTCTAAATCACATACCAGAAAATTACTCTTTCAAAATAAATAAAATGCAGTTTCATCTACAATCAAAGACAGTTTTTTACTAGGAAAATTTGATAATCAATAATCCCTAAATCATTGGAAAAGAAGACCCTGCTAATGTTTACCTGGGTCAAAGGACTACTGCAAATTCTTGATTATATGTGGCAAAGGTTGATTTATATAAAGAAACAAGGTTTTCTGCAATTTGTATTGTAGAATTTAAGGTTAACTCAAAGATCCAAAGATTCACTGGAAATATTGCCATGGCATCATTCTCATCCCTAGATCTAATCCCTAACATCTTTTTGATGTTAACAAGTAACACTGGCAGACATTTGGAATCAGGAACATTGAGGTTATGATTCACTTAGCCTGTACAGGTGTGACCTCCATACCTTCAGTCTACTTCAGACCCACTTTTCCTAGAGCACTATATACATGTTGCTAAGGGTAATTGATAGAATAAAGTTAATACTTTTTAATAGGTTTTTGGGGTGTTGGTGGGGGTTTGGAGCCAACAACCAAAAAAGAATTCTTGAAGACATCTTTGGTACAAAAAGGCAGTTTTATTAAAGCACTGGGACAGGACCCTGGGCAGAAAGAGCTGAACTGGGGTTGTGCAGAGTGGCTGCTTATACTGTGGAGTTGGGGGAGGTAAAGTCAAGAGGAAGTTTCTTAAAGGGATTTCCATACTCTAAAGAGGATTTACAGATTACTAGAGACCTGGGTAATGTCAAGCTAAGGTTGATTTTTCCTCTTGCAAAACATTATCATTAAGATAGTAGGGAGTTCCTGGAGATGAATCTATTGATAAGATTATCCCTTTCTTATAATATTACTAAGATATTTGTAAACTGATGAAGACTATCAGATTAACCATTTGTTTTCTGGGGAGTGGGGATTGTGCTACCTTGTACTTGGCCCTCAACTTGCCTTATGGTCCCTCATCACTTTTTTGCTTCTCTTTCTCCAGTGTGAGCTCTTGCTCAATGAAGCTGCTGTCAAAATTTCCTAAAATATTTTTCATAAAACAAAGTTTTGTGTTTGTATGGCTGTGTTGACATGCATGAGGAGTTTCTGCTGGAGACAAAAATGTTTCAAAAAATTGAATAAACCAAAAAGTAGAATTTAATTTGGTTCTAAGTTCATTCTGATTTTGTCATTCCAAAATGTTCTTGTAAATATTTGGATATGGAGACTTGGCCCTATTTTGGATAAGTTCTGGGGATTTTATTTTATTAAAAAAAAGCATATTTCACATTTATCTGACATTTATGTTACTTCATTGACACAACTAGATGTCTCAATTAGGAATTTCTAATAAGCTGTCAATGTTTTATTTCTATCTTTCATAAACTTTCAACTTAATAAAGAAGATAATTTTATTTATTTATTTATTTATTGATTGATTGATTGAAATGTATTGTCAAATTGGTTTCCATACAACACCCAGTGCTCATCCCAAAAGGTGCCCTCCTCAATACCCATCACCCACCCTCTCCTCCCTCCCACCCCCCATCAACCCTCAGTTTGTTCTCAGTTTTTAAGTCTCTTATGCTTTGGCTCTCTCCCACTCTAACCTCTTCTATTTTTTTCCTTCCCCTCCCCCATGAGTTTCTGTTAAGTTTCTCAGGATCCACATAAGAGTGAAAATATATGGTATCTGTCTTTCTCTGTATGGCTTATTTCACTTAGCATCACACTCTCCAGTTCCATCCACACTGCTACAAAGGGCCATATTTCATTCTTTCTCATTGCCACGTAGTACTCCATTGTGTATATAAACCACAATTTCTTTATCCATTCATCAGTCGATCAACATTTAGGCTGTTTCCATAATTTGGCTATTGTTGAGAGTGCTGCTATAAACGTTGGGGTACAAGTGCCCCTATGCATCAGTACTCCTGTATCCCTTGGGTAAATTCCCAGCAGTGCTATTGCTGGGTCATAGGGTAGATCTATTTTTAATTTTCTGAGGAACCTCCACACTGTTTTCCAGAGTGGCTGTACCAATTTGCATTCCCACCAACAGTGCAAGAGGGTTCCCATTTCTCCACATGCTCTCCAGCATCTATAGTCTCCTGATTTGTTCATTTTGGCCACCCTGACTGGCGTGAAGTGATATCTGAGTGTGGTTTTGATTTGTATTTCCCTGATGAGGAGCGACGTTGAGCATCTTTTCATGTGCCTGTTGGCCATCCGGATATCTTCTTTAGAGAAGTGTTTTTTCATGTTTTCTGCCCATTTATTCACTGGATTATTTGTTTTTCAGGTGTGGAGTTTGCTGAGCTCTTTATAGATTTTGGATACTAGCCCTTTGTCCGATATGTCATTTGCAAATATCTTTTCCCATTCCATTGGTTCTGATTTGTTGGTTGTTTCCTTTGCTGTACAGAAGCTTTTTATCTTCATAAGGTCCCAGTCATTCGTTTTTGCTTTTAATTCCCTTGCCTTTGGGGATGTGTCAAGTAAGAGATTGCTATGGCTGAGGTCAGAGAGGTCTTTTCCTGCTTTCTCCTCTAGGGTTTTGATGGTTTCCTGTCTCCCATTCAGGTCTTTTATCCATTTTGAGTTTATTTTTGTGAATGGTGTGAAAAGTGGTCTAGTTTCAATCTTCTGCATGTTGCTGTCCAGTTCTCCCAGCACCATTTGTTAAAGAGACTGTCTTTTTTCCATTAGATATTCTTTCCTGCTTTGTCAAAGATTAGTTGGCCATACGTTTGTGGGTCTAGTTCTGGGGTTTCTATTCTATTCCATTGGTCTATGTGTCTGTTTTTGTGCCAATACCATGCTGTCTTGATGATTATAGCTTTGTAGTAGAGGCTAAAGTCTGGGATTGTGATGCCTCCTGCTTTGGTCTTCTTCTTCAAAATTACTTTGGCTATTCGGGGCCTTTTGTGGTTCCATGTGAATTTTAGGATTGCTTGTTCTAGTTTCTAGGAGAATGCTGGTGCAATGTTGATTGGGATTGCATTGAATGTGTAGATAGCTTTGGGTAGTATTGACATTTTGTAATATTTATTCTTCCAATCCATGAGCACGGAATGTTTTTCCATTTCTTTATATCTACTTCAATTACCTTCATAAGTTTCTATAGTTTTCAGCATACAGATCTTTTACATCTTTGGTTAGATTTATTCCTAGGTATTTTATGCTTCTTGGTGCAATTGGGAATGGGATCAGTTTCTTTATGTCTTTCTGTTGCTTCATTATTAGTGTATAAGAATGCAACTGATTTCTGTACATTGATTTCGTATCCTGCAACTTTGCTGAATTCCTGTATCAGTTCTAGCAGACTTTTGGTGGAGTCTATCGGATTTTCCATGTATAATATCATGTCATCTGCAAAAAGTGAAAGCTTGACTTCATATTTGCCAATTTTGATGCCTTTGATTTCCTTTTGTTGTCTGATTGCTGGTGCTAGAACTTCCATCACTATGTTAAACAACAGCAGTGAGAGTGGGCATCCCTGTCGTGTTCCCAATCTCAGGGAAAAAGCTCTGTTTTTCCCCATTGAGGATGATGTTAGCTGTGGGCTTTTCATAAATGGCTTTTATGATGTTTAGGTATGTTCCTTCTATCCCGACTTTCTTGAGGGTTTTTATTAAGAAAGGTATTGAATTTTGTCAAATGCCTTTTCTGCATCGATTGACAGGATCATATGGTTCTTATCTTTTATTAATGTGATGTATCACGTTGATTGATTTGCGAATGTAAACCAGCCCTGAATCCCAGGAATGAATCCCACTTGATCATGGTGAATAATTCTTTTTATATGCTGTTGAATTCGATTTGCTAGTATCTTATTGAGAATTTTTGCATCCATATTCATCAGGGATATTGGCCTGTAGTTCTCTTTTTTTACGGGGTCTCTGTCTGGTTTAGGAATCAAAGTAATACTGGCTTCATAGAATGAGTCTGGAAGTTTTCCTTTCCTTTCTATTTTTTGGAATAGCTTGAGAAGAATAGGTATTATCTCTGCTTTAAACGTCTGGTAGAACTCCCCTGGGAAGCCATATGGTCCTGGACTCATATGTTTGGAAGTGTGTGGGTGTTTAGGACTTTGTTCATTTCTTCCAGGTTTCCGGTTTGTTGGCATATAATTTTTCATAGTATTCCCTGATAATTGCTTGTATGTCTGAGGGATTGGTTGTAATCATTTCATTTTCATTCATGATTTTATCTCTTTGGGTCATCTCCCTTTTCTTTTTGAGAAACCTGGCTAGAGGTTTATCAATTTTGTTTATGTTTTCAAAAAACCAACTCTTGGTTTCGTTGATCTGCTCTACAGTTTTTTTAGATTCTATATTGTTCATTTATGCTCTGATATTTATTATTTCTCTTCTTCTGCTGTGTTTAGGCTGTCTTTGCTGTTCTGCTTCTATTTCCTTTAGGTGTGCTTTTAGATTTTGTATTTGGGTTTTTTCTTGTTTCTTGAGATAGGCCTGAATTGCAATGTATTTTCCTCTCAGGACTGCCTTCGCTGCATCCCAAAGCGTTTGGATTGTTGTATTTCATTTTCGTTTGTTTCCATATATTTTTTAATTTCTTCTCTAATTGCCTGGTTGACCCATTAATTCTTTAGTAGGGTGTTCTTTAACCTCCATGCTTGTGGAGGTTTTCCAGGCTTTTCCATGTGGTTGATTTCAAGCTTCATAGCATTGTGGTCTGAAAGTATGCATGGTATGATTTCAATTCTTGTATACTTATGAAGGGCTGTTTTGTGACCTAGTATGTGATATATCTTGGAGAATGTTCCATGTGCACTCAAGAAGAAAGTATATTCTGTTGCTTTGGGATACAGAGTTCTAAATATATCTGTCAAGTCCATCTGATCGAATGTATCATTCAGGGCCCTTGTTTCTTTATTGACCGTGTGTCTAGATGATCTGTCCATTTCTGTGAGTGGAGTGTTAAAGTCCCCTGCAATTACCACATTCTTATCAATAAGGTTGCTTATGTTTATGAGTAATTTTTTTATATATTTGGGGGCTCCCGTATTCGACGCATAGACATTTATAATTGTTAGTACTTCTTGATGGATAGACCCTGTGATTATTATATAATGCCCTTCTTCATCTCTTGTTACAGCCTTTAATTTAAAGTCTAGTTTGTCTGATATAAGTATGGCTACTCTAGCTTTCTTTTGACTCCCAGTGGCATGATAAATAGTTCTCCATCCCCTCACTTTCAATCTGAAGGTGTCCTCAGGTCTAAAATGAGTCTCTTGTAGACAGCAAATAGATGGGTCTTGTTTTTTTTTATCCATTCTGATACCCTATGTCTTTTGGTTGGAATATTTAGTCCATTTACGTTCAGTGTTATTATAGAAAGTTATGGGTTTAGAGTCATTGTGATGTCCATAGGTTTCATGCTTGTAGCGATGTCTCTGGTACTTTGTCTCACAGGATCCCCCTTAGTATCTCTTGTAGGGCTGGTTTAGTGGTGACAAATTCCTTCAGTTTTTGTTTGTTTGGGAAGACCTTTATCTGCCTTCTATTCTAAATGACAGACTTGCTGGATAAAGGTTTCTCGGCTGCATATTTTTTCTGTTCATCACATTGAAGATCTCCTTCCATTCCTTTCTGGCCTGCCAAGTTTCAGTAGAGAGATCGGTCACGAGTCTTATAGGTCTCCCTTTATATGTTAGAGCATGTTTATCCCTAGCTGCTTTCAGAATTTTCTCTTTATCCTTGTATTTTGCCAGTTCTACTATGATATGTCATGCAGAAGTTTGATTCAAGTTACGTCTGAAGGGAGTTCTCTGTGCCTCTTGGATTTCAATGCCTTTTTCCTTCCCTAGTTCAGGGAAGTTCTCAGCTATGATTTCTTCAAGTACACCTTCAGCACCTTTCCCTCTCTCTTCCTCCTCTGGAATACCAATTATGCGTAGATTATTTCTCTTTAGTGCATCACTTAGTTCTCTAATTTTCCCCTTATGCTCCTGGATTTTTTTTTATCTCTCTTATTCTCAACTTCCTCTTTTTCCATAATTTTATGTTCTAGTTCACCTATTATCTCCTCTGCCTCTTTAATCTGAGCCATGGTCGTCTCAATTTTATTTTGCAGTTCATTTATAGCATTTTTTAGCTCCTCCTGACTGTTCCTTAGTCCCTTGATCTCTGTAGCAATAGATTCTCTGCTGTCTTCCATATTGTTTTCAAGCCCAGCAATTAATTTTATGACTATTATTCTAAATTCACTTTCTGTTATATTGTTTAAATCGTTTTTGATCAGTTCGTTAGCTGTTGTTATTTCTTGGACATGTTTTTGAGGGGAATTCTTCCATTTGGTCATTTTTGATAGTCCCTGGAGTGGTGTGGAACTGCGGGGCACTTCCCTTGTGCTGTCTTGAATAACTTGCGTTGGTGGGCGGGGCGCAGTCAGACCTGATGTCTGCCCCCAGCCCACTGCTGGGGCCACAGTCAGACTGGTGTGTACCTTCTCTTCCCCTCTCCTGGGTGGGATTCACTGTGGGGTGGTGTGGCCCGTCTGGGCTACTTGCACATTGCCAGGCTTGTGGTGCTGGGGATCTGGCATATTAGCTGGGGTGTATCGGAAAGGTACACAGGGGCAGGAGTGGCAGGCTCGGCTTGATTTTCCTTCAGAGATCCCCTTCAGGAGGGGCCCGGTGGCAGCGGGAGGGAGTCAGACCTGCAGGAGGGATGGATCCGCATAAGCACAGCGTTGGGTGTTTGCGCAGTGCAAGCAAATTCCCTGGTAGGAACTGGTTCCCTTTGGGATTTTGGCTGGAGGATGGGCGAGGGAGATGGCACTGGCGAGCGCCTTTGTTCCCTGCCAAGCTGAGCTCTGTCGTCTGGGGCTCAACAACTCTCCCTCCCATTGTCCTCCAGCCCTCCCGCTCCCTGAGCAGAGCTGTTAACTTATAACTTTCCAGATATTAAGTCCTGCTTGCTGTCAGAACACACTCCCTCTGGCCCCTCTGCTTTTTCAAGGCAGACTGGGGGTCTCTGCTTGGCCGGCGGGCTGCCCCTCCGCCCCGGCTTCCTCCTGCCAGTCTGTGTAGCGCGTACCGCCTCTCTGCCTTTCCTACCCTCTTCTGTGGGCCTCTCATCTGCGTGTGGCTCCAGAGAATCCGTTCTGCTAGCCTTCAGGCAGTTTTCTGGGTTATTTAATCAGATGTAGGTGGAATCTAAGTGATCAGTAGGACACGGTGAGCCCAGTGTCCTCCTACGCCCCCATCTTCCCCTTGGAATCTCCAAGAAGATAATTTTCTATACCAAATGTTTACACATTTAGATATCACTTTGGGGAAATGTTGCAATTGTAAATTTTCATGGATCCATGAATGATGGATGTTATTAACACACAAAACTTTTTTTTATGATTATTTATTTATTTTCAGGGAGAGAGAGAACAAGAGTGAGTTAGCTGGAGGAGGGGCTGAAAAAGAGGAAGAGAGAGAGAGAATCCCAAGCAGGCTCCACATTGTCAGCCCAAAGCCCTATGTGGGGCTTGATCTTACAAAATGTTAAATCTTGATCCGAGCTGGGTTCAACAGATACTCAAACAATTGAACCACCCAAGCACCCCTAACCCATAAGCCTTTTGAAAACTTCAGACCAGTGGCTCACTGATTCCAAACACTCCTTTTTTTATTTGTCTATATAACTGTGTTCATGCAACTAATTTTCGAAGAACATTCTGTATTCTCACTTAGCTTCTTCTATCCTGCAGGCTCAATTCAAATTTTACCTTTTCAGATTGCATAATATTTCATCTACCTAAACTCACAATGGCACAATTTTTCTTTGTTGTCTGAGCCATTCTATTTATCTTTAACATTTAAATCAAGAGCTGTGGAATAAAATTGACTTGAAGTTTGAGTCTAAGTACTTTGACTCACTGCTGTGTGAACATGGACTTTTAAATCCTCTGTTCCCTCTTTTGTAAAATGGTGGTAGTAATACTTATTTGAGAATACGTGTGTTTATGTATTGGGGTACCTGGGTGTCTCAGTTGGTTGACTGTCAGACTATTGATTTCAGCTCAGGTCATGATCCCAACTTGGCTCTTTGCTAAGCGAGGAGCCTACTTAAGAATCTCTCTCTTAATGGATGCCTCATTTGGATAAACATCAGGTCATGATCACACAGTTAATGGGTTCAAGCCCCACATTGGACTCTGCTGTCAGCATGGAGCCCGTTTCAGATCCTTTGCCCCCTTCTTTCTCTGCATCTCCCCAACCCATACTCTCTCTCTCTCTCAAAAATAAATAAGCATTAAAAAAAACCAAAAAGATTCTCTCTCTCTCCCCTTGCCCTTCTCTCTCTAAAGTAAATTTTTTAAAAATATGATGGTATATATAAAGGATTTAGCACAATTCCTGGGCCATAGAAAACAATAAATGTTGCCTTATCATCATGATTGATAGTCTGGTTTTACCATAGTTGGAATAATTTAAGGGCCTCTCTTTTTAGTATTCAGACTAAGACTCTAAGATCTCTATCTTGTTTATATCAGATTGTCTTCCTTTGTTTCTTAGCACACCTCCGCCCTTAAACAGCTTTTACACTATGCATAACCACTTTAAAGAGGAGAGTTTCCAACTTCCTGCAGGTTTTGCCTGAAATGTACCCTTCCCTGGTATTAGAGAATAGTGATAGTTTCCGTCAGTCAGTCATGAGGCCCAACAGTTCCCACTGATGATATTTAAAATGTCTTGAGAACAAAAGCTTATGTTGTAACATTTTTAGAAAGTTGTGCTACTTAACTTTATATTTGTAATTTGTAGCTTTCTACCCAGCCAGTCTGTAATAAAAGTGATATCCCCACAACCCCCCATTATCTGGCAGATAGTAGTTGTGCAATAAATATTTTCTTTTCATGATCATCAGCCTGAAAACAAGGGCTTTCTTTACTTTTACTTTCCATCTCTTCCAGTCCTTTCTGTCCAGTGAAGTTGTTAGTAAGAAATGAAATGCCCAAAGCCAGGATTCAGAGGACAGTAGCCTAGGGCTTGGATAAGACATAATGCAGAGAAGAAAACCCAATTCACAACTGGGCTTCTTTCCAATATGACTCAGCTTCCATTTTATTTATTGACTCTGAGTTAGGATGGAATTCTACCTTAGAAATACTTCAACTTTTAAGGATAAAGTGGCAGTACATATATTTTTCTTTCAACCTCAATATTCATCCGCACAGGTAAATTCTGTTTTCCACTGTGACATGAAGACAACAGAATCCTTGTTCACATATCATTGATTGTGGGCAGCGTCTTTGCCAGTCTAACAGTAGTTGTCAGAGATAAAGTTCCAGTTAGAAAACAAACACATAAAAAAGAATTTTTGTTGAATTAAACTGCCATGCTACCAAAAGTCATTTAAAGCACTATTGAAAAACAAAACCACCTAGTTAGGTTTTACTTAGAAGAAGGGAGAGGGAGAAAGAGTTAAAACAGTTTGGCGGCCTGCTATTTTTTTCCTATAAAGTCATAAAGCTTAATTCAAAAATTTTCTGGAATTTATAGTGCCAGAGGCTAAGCTAAAAATAATTTCCCCTCATTAGATCTTGTAGTTTAACCTCTGAAGTGGAAGGTTTGTGACAGCTACATCAAGACTCCAACTCACAAAAGCACCATTCAAAAAGGAAAAGAATAAAGAGGAACTGTTGCTATTAAATGACCCATAGAGAATCCAGGAGACAAAGAAGACTATTTCTGTCACTTTCTGGGACCAAGCATAGGGTTGCTGGGCTGTTCCAGGTGGATCACTTCTGTCAGCTCTAAAGGTATCATGTGCTAAATGAGCATGAAATTTTATCTGGGAGCAAAGCCTTGGAAGTTAAACTTGACTAGACAATGACAGGAATCTGAGGAGAAAAAAAGCAGCCAAGGGTTTGCTCAATAACCCCAGTGAAAATTAATAATCAGTAATTGTCTCTCTATCTCCTTTCCCAAATCCTGAACAGAGCTTTTGTATTGTGCCTGTAGAATGGAGAAAAAGAAAGCCAAAAAGACTTGAACTCCAGACTACTCTTGAAATCTGGGACTAATGTTAAGGGGTGGGTTTAATTTCTGAAATAAAGACTTCTAGATTTTAGTATTGTGTTTTTATTTCTATTTTTATTTTTGTATTTCTTTAACTTCATGATCCACCTGGTAAAATACTTATTACGTTATTTTAGTCTCTCCATTTTTATTGGATAACAGATTCTGATATTCTTTGTGATCTGCTCAGTCATGTTTGTGATCATGTCAATAATAGGGGAAGAAGAGATGAGGACCAGTGTATTGGCTGAATTCAATCAGGTGAACAGAGCCCCTTTGAGTAATGTAGAATAAAAGACTATGATAAGGATTAGGCCAACTACAGTTGTGGCAGTTTTTTTTTTAAACTTGTGGAAATTGCCTCTTTGGTGGGAAACTAAAGATTCCACAAATCCACAAAATCAATTGTTGGGAAGACAACATGGACATAAAATTGGGGAAAGTGAGGACACATTGGAACTTGTGAGGATGAATTGAACTAGCATCTGTCTCTCAAGGCTTTCAGTCTTAATGATGTGGGCAACTTGCAAAAGACACTGGCACTCTTTCCTCTGGCCCAGGACTCAGAAAAACTGAAAGAGAGTCCTAATGGAAACTGGAGGAGATGTGGGTCCTGATGCTGCCTCATGCCAACAAGGTGAACCAACAGATTAATAAAGATGAATGGCATCCACAAGAGCTCCTGACCCAATATCTTTATTCAGAGAAAAATGGCTTCTGCTTTACTTCTGCACATTTCTCTTAGAGTCAACAGTAACCTAGAACTATACAGGCAAGGATTCTAGGAAACATAATTCTAGCTTAGCTATGTAGATGCTATTAAAAAACTGTTATGACACGTATTTATTCACTACCATGTTTTCCGGGCACTGTACCAATTTTTATCCCATTTAAATACTCCCATGAGAGGGGTGCCTGGGTGGCTTCGTCGGTTAAGCGTCTGACTGTTGATTTTGGCTCAGGTCATGACCGCATGGTTTGTGAGATGGAGCCCCAGGCATCAGGCTCTGCACTGACCATGGAGCATGCTTAAGGATTCTCTGTCTCCCTCTCTTTCTGTCTCTACCCCTTCTCTCTTTCAAAATTACTAAATAAACTTAAAAGAATAAAAAATATGAGAAAATATTTCATCCTTGAGAAATCTGATGTTACATAGGTCAATGAACCTTTCTAAAACTTCTAGAAACTGAGAGAGAGAGATCAGATTTTAAATTAAGACCAAGTATTTTGACTTCAGCTAATCATTAATCCTTAGGTTTTCCTTTGTTAACATTATACCATCCACAAATGAATACTTTTTTACACTGTATATCAGTCAGGGTTCCAGGAAGAAGCACATGGCATTGCCCATCCTAGGTTATTTGAGAGAGCTTAATAAAGGAACTATTTGGAAAGATTTTTCATCAGGGATGAGGAAAAAATAGTAAATTCCCCAGTACTAGCAACTTCCTGACTACTAGCAGAAAGTTACTACAACCACTAAATCTGAAAATGCAAGGAAAGAAAGCAGTTACTACTACCCGAAGTGGGTAGCTGTATAAAGAGGGCCATCAAACAGGAGCTGAGTCTTTGGTAAAAGGAAAAATCCAACTTATGGTGCTTAGAAAGAAGGGAACAGAAAGAATAAATACTCCAACTTTACTGTGTTTCAGCCTCCCTTCTTGTGCCCTCCATTTACTGACTTCTGTTCATATAACTCAACTAACTCTTGGATATCAATGAGCTAAGGAGTCCTTTTATACAATCAACAGAAGTAAGAAGTCAGTATCTTGAGGGGCAGAGCAGGATGAAGAAAGGTGGATGGAGACTGATCCAGAGGAGCAAACGGAAAATATCTAGCCTATACTAATTATTCCAAGAGTAAAGCATTGCTAATGATTTTAGAAAAACATTTTGCTTTTACACAGACTCATAAACATACACTAAAACATTTTTTAAAGGTAATATCTAAATTTCTTTCTTTCTTTCTTTCTTTCTTTCTTTCTTTCTTTCTTTCCTAAACTTTTCTTACTTACTATCTAGTAAATATTTCTATGGTTTTCATCATGGACCATTTTTCAAATTTTGAAGAATGAGCTAGTTTTTAAAAAAAGCAAAGAAATAAAAACAAAACCACAAAGCCAAACCTATGCCATAGCATCAGCTTCTAGTGGGGGTGGTTGGCAACGGTGGGGGTGGGGTGGGAAGGTTGACCAACAGAGGTATAATCCCTGAGCCCATGAGTAGATCATCAAAGCACTTGCTTCTTTAATAAAACATCAAAGGCTGCTGCATGCTGTTGGGTATTTCTGAGACTAAAACTAAGGTGAACTATAAGTGCTTCACAGCATAAAATAGGGGAGTAAATATTTTCTGAATCTTTGGATTCTTCCTGGCAAAAGTTTCCCACTAATTTTCTAAATATCCATTTCTAGGTTTCCTACATTGTAAAAAAATCTACTATAAGGCCCGGAAGTTCAGATTTTCTTATCTGTTTCCTGAGAAGTATTTGCCAAGTATTTAACTAGGCTCTCAGCAATACCTTCCCAATGCCTATGGGAAGTGGGCCTTATGGGTAGCTAGGGAGGAAGAGACAGCATCTCTCTTCTTACCATTAAAGCTGAAGTTTAGGTTCTAATGCCTCGATAAGGTGATTGCTAGCAAAAGCACATGCATGCCAAGATGGGTATCAGTGCTAAGAACCTCCTTAGGCTCCACGTCCATCTTAAGATAGTGTCTATGTCAGATTTTAACACAGCTACACAACACATATTCATGACATAGGGTAGAAAGCGAATGGCGAAACTGAAATGTCCATGTCCACAGTCTGGGGCCAACATTGACTGTCTGTAAAACTGGGGGAAAATTGCTGAATTTCTTCAAACTTCTGTTTTGTCATCCATAATATAAGAAGAACACCATTGCCTAATTGGCTTTCTGGCAAGGAATATTTGAAATAATATGCATAAAATACATATCATGGGGTACACAGTTAAAATGGGAGCTGCTAGAAGATTCTAGGAAGAGAGTGGCTTGACTTTTTTTCAAGATTCCCTCTCCAATGCAAAATCAATTAATAGCTATCTTTTCTTAAAAAATTTTTTTTAATGTTTATTCATTTTTGAGAGGGAGCATGAGTGGGGGACAGGAAGAGAGAGAGGAAGACGCAGAATCCGAAGCAGGCTCCAGGCTCTGAGATGTCAGCACAGAGCCTGACATAGGGCTTGAACTCACTGACTGCGAGATCATGACCTGAGCTGAAGTCAGATGCTTAAGTGACTGAGCCACCCAGGAGCACCAATAGCTATCTTTTCTGAGTTGAGAATCTGCTAAGGCCAGCAGGAAAGCCAGTCCTGAAGGTACAAGAGGGTCCTCAGAGTCTGTGAGTTCCAGGAAGAAAACTAGGAAGAAAAAAATTGACAGAGCCTGGGAATCAGCAGTAAAGTACAAAGATCAGAATATTAAAAATATGGAGAAGAGGTGGCCTGCAGAGATTCATATATCCAGATGGGAAGGGCAAGGCTGGCTTTGATGACTGTTCTCAGGGGAAGACCCACAGGTTCCCTTATTCACTGACATTGACCTCTTTGCATATAGTCCTTCTTTGCTGTAAGCCTATCAAAACACTGCTTCCTTTAAATGTCCCTGTAACTCGTCTTTCTGCCTAATTCTATAATCACTCTAGTTTTTCTTTTGTTTGGTCAGACCTAACAGTTCTTTTGTGTGTGTGGCATTCCTCCTTGCAACAAACAATAATCCTGGCTTTGTTGGTCTAAAGGTTCATGCAGGTAATCTGTGGCTTACTGGGGTAAAAGAAATCTGAGAGATGAGTAGCTTTCTCCTGGTGCCTCAGGAGAGAGTGCCAACCTGTAAAAGCGGAGGGTCAGATAATGTTTTATCTCCTACAATTTATGGAACTTCCACTCTATAACATCTCCCAGAAATTATAACTAAGTCTCAGAGTAATAGTAAAAAAAAAAAAAAAAAAAAAAAAGTAACATGGCTTGCAAGGAGAAGTAGAAAGTAGAAAATGGGCAGCTCCTAGATAATCAGACATAAGGGGACACGGGCAACACATTAAGCAATAGAGTAGCAATCTAATAATATACTCATTTAATAGGAGTTGATTTGAAACAAAAGCCATTTTGTCAATTAGTTGAATAATTTTAAAACTGAAAGAGTCAGCAAATAGACTAAGAATTATGGACACTGATGAGACCAAAATTAGCCTCCTAGAAAATTACATATTAAAAAAAAAAAAGCAAAATACAGAGTAAAACTAGAGAACAATGGAAATAAAGAAAGAAAAGATAGAAGATAAGAGGATATGTTCAGGAGTCCTTGTAGATGTATTTCAGATGGGAAACATGAATAGATGAAAGACAGGAAAAAAATAAACGAATACTAAGGGAAACTTTCTACTCTTGAGGCTTCAGGTTGCAAATAATCACTAAGTTCCTTTTAACATTGATAAAAAAGTGTCCTTGCCTGGGCATATTCTCATAACATTGCTAAATGCCAAGGATAACTTTTTCGTTGTTGTTAAGTATATAATTTTGCAGACTTAGAAACAGGTTCCTTAGTAAATAAAAATAATCAGACCAATTACAGACTTCTCTTCTACCACCTTGTAAGTCAATGAATTTGTAATAACACCTGCAGAGTACAGAGTAGTGAGGCTACAATCAAAGAATACTGCAGTAAGCCAGGGTATAATTTATCTATTAGGGAGACTGGGAGACATTTGAGGCACTGCAAGAATGAGAGAATGTATCACTAACATTTCCAATCTGTGGTTTCCTTGAGATAAAACTCTAGAAAAAGAAAAAAAAAATCGAAATAGTGACCTCTAGATAGGAGGACTCTAAAAGGAGAGGAAATGGTGATAAGAACAAATCTTAAAAAGTATAGTTAAATATAAAAAGATGCTGAAGAGTGACTGTGACTATGTAATTTAGGTGTTAAATAAGCAATCTGTTAACATAGCAGAACACACTGTAGGGAAATCCTAACAGGCTAAAGTAGATGTTACTAGCATGTTCTAGGAATTTGTGACTGAGGATTGGGATGATGAGGTGGAAGAAAAGCATCTAAAAATCTCACAGTGATAGATGTGAAAAGGTGAGAAACTTGTTTTAAAAGTTTCATTTTGGGGACAGGGTAGTGAGGAAATATAGAGTATTTAGTTCAAAGAAATAATTGAAATATTTCTTTATATAAAATTTCTTTACATAGAATAGAACCACATGTGTGATTATCGAATTTGGAAACAGTGGGTGAGCAATAATTGAATGAAGTGGTATGAAATCCCCACATTGACAGGGCAAAGAGGAAGATCAATAGTAACTCATTCTAACCAGAAAAAGAGAATTGGAAAGGAGAAAAGAGCAAAGTAAAATTCATAATAGATATAATTGAAGGTAGGAGAAATAAGCTGAAATGTTTTTATACAGGAAATGTGATTGGAGCAAATTCTCCAACCATAAATGGGACACTGTTGAGTGGGTTACCAAACAAACAAAGACACACATCAAAAAACACTGTTATATGCTATCCCCCAAAGCTATTTCAATTGTTAAAAAAGAAACTTTATATAAAACGGCATTTGATTACAAAGTGGTGTACTAAAAGAGACCCTAAAATCCAAACAAAAATATAAATGGAAAAATCAACATAAATATTAGTTAACAAAAATCAAAGTTTAAAAGCATAAAAAGTGGCAAGATATGAGTAAGGAGGAATTGTACATAATAATCAAAGCCACAATTAACTAGGAGAGGATTAGAGTCCTATTACTCTATATATCAAACAAATCTGTAATTCAAATTAATGGAATTCAAGAAGAAATTGCTGAAATTAACATTATGAGGTACATTTTAAATAAACCTCTTTCAGAACACATAGATCTAATAAAAACAACAGGTAAAATTGTATTTATTTTACATATTTTGATGAGTAACTTTAAAATTTGTAAAAATTGGCATGTGTTGGTTGCCAATAACATGCAGAAAGTGTTAAAAGGCAGATTGTGCAGGCCAGTTTCTCATCTTAAGAAGATAATAAAATTGTAGCAAAAGTAGTTACTAATTAGAATATAAGAAACATTCTTAAATGGCATAGGATCAAAGATAAAATCAAAACAAATTATAAGCTATCTTGAAACTAATGAAAAGTACATGCTTAATAAAAAAAAAATCCTATGAAAAGGTGAAATTTGTCACCTAGAAAATTTATAGCGGTAAATGCCTACGTTATTAAATATGAAAGTCTAAAAATAAATGACTTTAGTGCTCTTTTAAGAAACTTGAAAATGACAGCATTATAAACCAGAGCTAAGTAAAAATAATTAATTGTTAGAAAGAAAATCTGAAATTAATGAAATGGAAAAATAAATTAGTGGATACACCCCTTCTATGTCTTCACTGGAGAGCCTACTCATCTTCTTTCCACAGTATGCTGTTTTTGTAAAATCTGACCTTGTTGGAGAATCTTGAAAATGAAGTTAGGGGCAACTTGAATTCGTTGAGCTTTAGCAAGCCATTAGGGTCTAAGGGATGTTATGGCATTAATGGACTGAATATTTTTTTCTTGCATTTATAATGTTTATCAGACAGAACTGTAGGCTAAGATGTTATGCTGAAGAGACAGCTACATTCTGTCTCTGATAACAGAATTAGTATGAACTTCTAGCGCAAAGTATTTAATATGAAACATAAGCAGGCCTTTCTAGATTACTTGATCCAAATTTTGTTCTTCCTATCTGCAATTTGGAGAAGCCTTAAGGACTGGGTAGGGAACTGTAAGGGGGTCTTATTCTTGATGAGTTCATGTGATGTGTGTGTGTGTGTGTGTGTGTGTGTGTGTGTGTGTGGCTTTGAACTGTAGCAAATGTGCCTAGAAAGTCACACTTAGCAAGCATGTGTGGCACTGAGATGATAATTCAATTGATTTACTTAATGGAAAAGGAGAAATGGAAGCCCCTATTATAAAGTGTATACCTAGAGCTAAATGCCCAAAGTAGGTGGCCAAAAAGGGTTGTGCCTACAAAGCTGTCTCTGGGAATCATACTTTCTCAGGGCTTTTAACAGACAATATGTAGGATATTGGAAAACTTGGATTAATTTTATTTCAGAGTAAAAGCACTGTATGATGGAAAGTAAAATAAAGAAAAACCAACTGACAAAGGCAAAGGAGAATTCCTTAAAATTTGAGATGTTAGAAACCAAGCTAATGATATATGAAAGGGAAATATGAATCCTATAGTCCAGAATAGATAGACATTGAGAAGGAAGGAAAAAGAAAATGTGTTCAGACATGAAAAGGGAAGACCAAAATATTATTAGTGTGAACAATCAAATCAATTTTAGATGGGATTCTATGTAACATGGTTATTATAGATTGAAATTTAGCAATTGTCTCTCCATTTAGGCAACACACTCAAGAAAGTTACAGAATGAGGACATTAAGGAAAGTTCACAAAACATTGGAAATATATCAAAGTAGATCTAGTGAGTCCAGTTTTAGAGTTGGTGTGGGAACTCATCAGGATAGTGTTATCCAAATTGGGGAGATGAAGAATGGCATGATTTGTTTGAACAGAATTCACTGATTTCACATATCTTACTGTGAGAGATTAGAGATTTCAAAATCTAAGGGATTATTTAAAAAACAAACTTCTGATCCAAAAACCAAGGGCAAACTAAAACTAAAATCTAAAAGGGCACTGAATTCCAGTAAACAAATGTGAATTCTAGGTATATTTGAAAAGGAATGGAACTAAATGAACAGGCATATCAAACTACTAAAATTTAAGTAGGATCTCCCTGAAAGGAATAGAATAGATCCCAGTATTGCCAAAAGAAATATGGCAGAACTAATGCTACTTGAGGCACATATCATCAATAGCTGGGGTAAGCAAGTAAAGTAAGCATCTTTGGGGGTACATGCCAGATGTATTACTCTTCAGGAGGTGACGAAAATACAGATTTCAGGAGCAACTACAGTTTTGGCCCAATAATCTGTGAAGTGTGATTCTCTAGCTGAAACAAATGTAGAACTGTTTCTAAGATTTCCTACTGAGCTAGTTTCACAGGCATAACAATCCCAAATTAAATGGCGGTGTCAGTGGAATTATAGCAACCAAGCAAATATCCTCACTCATAGGGGAAGGAAGAAGCCATGTGTATTAGGATAGGCTAGCTTATGCTGTGCTAACAAATTAACTCCTGCATCTCAGTGCCTAAAAATAAAAAAGACTTAGTTTATATTAATATACAATGGAAGAGGCTCTGTTTCCCACATGGGTAATGTTGCTCAATGAAGCAAGCAGAGCTACTGGTGTTTCTCTCGGTGATTTTTCACTGTTTCAGGCTAGGAAAGTCTCACATCACTTTCCATTCTTCACATTTTATTGGCCAGATCTAGTCACATGATTCTCCTTAACTACAAGAGTGTGGGGGTGCCTGGGTGGCTCAGCCAGTTCAGCATCCGACTTTGGCTCAGGTCATGATCTCATGGTTCGGGGGTTCAAGCCCTGCATCAGGCTCTGTGCTGACAGCTTAGAGCCTGGAGCCTGCTTTGGATTCTGTGTCTTCCTCTCTCTCTGCCCCTCCCTCACCTTTCTCTCTCTCTCTCAAAAAAAAAATAAATAAACATTTAAAAATATTAAAAAAAAAAAGAATGTTAAGAGCATTCATGTGCTTAGAAAGGAAAGTTTTGGTAAACTCTGGTAACATTCAGCACATGATATTGCTAGGATTTTCCCACATCTAATGCAGCACTGGTGAGTCAGGATCACAGAACTCTAAGGGAAATGAAAATTATTAAGCTTTGAATAAAATGGATAGAAAATAAAAGACACAACAATAAGTAATCCAAGTAATGAAGGCTACCAACCTTGCAAGTCATCAAATGCCATTATCTGAGAAAGAAGAAATTATGTTTGGCTGGATGCTCTTCAATCCCAACCACCATACAGGTAAACTCTTCTGCCAAATATAATTTCTTGACTAATTTAATTTGAATTCACAGATGATGGACTCTACACAACGATCATAGATAACAGAAGTCATAGGGAAGTGAAAATCAAGAGTATTTTCTCCACCCTCTCTCCTTCAGTCAATTAGTAATGAATTATTCCTCTGGCCTTTGTGAATGTCAAGTACAGGACTTCAAAAATATAATTTGCCTGTGCCGAGGATTGGTTTTTTGGATTTTATTGATACAAGATTAGTGGCATAAGTTTTTAGTGAGTACTTCAGATTCTTTAAAAAGTGACACATACAAAAAGTTGTCAATTGTACTAATTCAGTTTGGAGTTGCTAAAATAACCATAAATTTTTTAGTAGTATTTACCTCAGATGGTGGTTGTCTGAAGAAACGAAGTCTACCTAGACATAAAGAACTTTTTTGACTGAGGTTGAGAATAAGGAAGTAGGTAAAATGTTGCATTTTTTACACTTCAGTTTTTTTTTTTTAATTAGCAGGCTATTTGTCACCTGTTATTAAAATTTCCAAACCATGAAAGACTATGACAATGAACAACCTACATACACTATTACAGATACATTCAAAACTCATTAATGCTTTGCACTATTTCGATAGATATAGATGTGGCAGATATTGATAGACATATAGATATGTATATAGATATCTCAGTTTCCTCATTGACCATTTCAAAAAAAGTTGTAGACACCATGGTAATTAACCCCTAAAATGCTGCATAAAGACATACTCCTCAATAACCTTAATAACATAATATTATATCCACATCAATTAAAAATGACTTAACTAATTATAGTTTGTTATCAAGTTCTTTTCAAGATAACATTTAACCAAGTTTTCACTTTGCATGTGATTGAAATATGCACCGCATTTCTTTTAATTTAGAACAATTTTCCTCCCCCCTTTTAAAATAGTAATAATTTTTCAAGATTCTAGGCCAATTTTCTTTTAGATCTCTGTTTTTTGTTTGTTTGTTTGTTTTCCCCTCATAGGGTCATTTTAGATAATTGTGTGTATGGTTGAATTTCTTTTTAAAAGTTAGAGATGATAGCTTGATTACATTCATGTTAAGTATTTTTTATGTTGGGAATATTTCTTAAGACTTAATTACTTCTGGGGCATCTGGGTGGCTGTTAGTTTAAGTATCTGACTTCAGCTTGGATCATGATCTCATGGTTTGTGAGTTTGAGCCCTGTGTCAGGCTCTGTGCTGATAGCCTGGAGCCTGCTGTGGATTCTGTGTCTCCCTCTCTCTCTGCCCCTCCCTTACTCGTGCTCTGTCTCTTTTTCTCTCAAAAATAAATAAACATTAAAAAAAAATCTTAAAGAGCTATTTACTTCATATTATATCACATCAGGAGAAACATATTGTCAAGTAATTTACTTGATGTTAAATTTGGTCACTTTTTTAAGGGAGTGACAACCAAACTACTCCATTATAATTTTTTTTCCATTGTAGTTATAAAGTAATCTGTGGTGATATTTTGGCAGTATGCAAATATACTGTCTACATCAATTTTTGCCTCTTTTTAGCATTCACTGATGATCTTTTCCTGACACAATTATTGTATTTGATGTCCAAAACACTAACATACATATTTATTAGCTGTCATAATTCTGTTTCTTTAAAAAAGGTTCTCTTTTCAACTGTTAATGAACTATATTTCCTCATGAAAAGACAGGGTAAAAAATGAATTCTTTATTTTATTTCCTTTATTTTTTTAAAGAAACTAGTGTTAACAGTCATTTTTGATATGCCAATTTTTTTGTTGTTCTTTTTTTTTTTTTAAATTATTTCCCAGAGAACCAACTTTTAATTTGTTTGTTCATCTCATTATTATTCTGTTACCTAACATGTTAACTTCTGTTATTAATGTGTCTTTATAATGCTTGTCTTTGGTTTATTTTATTCTTATTGGGTGTTCATTTTAATTTTCTCATTCTTACTTATATAACTTTTTTAAGGTTTTGCAGTTCATCTGAGTACTTCTTTTGATATATATTCTAAAATATATCCCTTTCTTAACATCACCATTTAGTTGAGTGTAACACAGTTGTCTCATAGTGTCTTTCTTTCAGTTTCTTAAAAACAGTGCTCCGCTGTGGTCTTGCTCTGTGTGTTGATGTTGAAGAGTCTGATGTTAACCTGAATTTCTGTTTAGTTTAATTCAGTTGTTTTCCTCCAAACTTTATTAAGATATAATTGATATATAACATATAACTTTAAAGTGTACAACAACTTTAAAGTGTTTTACGTCTGAGGCACCTGGGTGGCTCAGTCGGTTGACCCTCCAACTCTTGATTTTGGTTCAGGTCATAGTCCCAGGGTCCTAGGATCCAGCCCCACCACACTGAGTGTGGAGCCTGCTTAAGATTCTCTCTGTCTTTCTGTCTGTCTGTTTCTGTCTCTGTCTCTCTCCCTCTGCCCCTCTCCCCCACTTGTACACACTCTCTCTCAAAAAAAAAAAAAAAAAAAGAAAGAGGGGAGCCTGGGTGGCGCAGTCGGTTAAGCGTCCGACTTCAGCCAGGTCACCATCTCGCAGTCCGTGGGTTCGAGCCCCGCGTCAGGCTCTGGGCTGATGGCTCGGAGCCTGGAGCCTGTTTCCGATTCTGTGTCTCCCTCTCTCTCTGCCCCTCCCCCGTTCATGCTCTGTCTCTCTCTGTCCCAAAAATAAATAAACGTTGAAAAAAAAATTTTTTTTTAAATAAAAAAAAAGAAAAGAAAAAGAAAATATGTGTTAAGTTTGATTTGATATGTTTATATACTACAGTATGATCACCACTACAGTGTTATCTAACATCTCTATCAAGTCATATAATTACCATTTCTATTTTGTGGTGAGATCATTTAAAATGTTAGCAATTTTCAAGTACATAGTATGATATACATGGTGTATATGTTATGTATAAAATATATGTGTTATATAATATATAATGTAATATATATTCTATTATATGAAATGATATACAGAATAATATATAATCCATCATTTATACACACACACACACACACACACACACACACACACACACACAATTGATTTACCCATTCTTTCATTGACAGAAACTTAGATTGTTTCCATATCTTGGCTATAGTGAATAATCCTGCAATAAACATGGGAATGTAGATGTCTTTTTTATATCCTGTTTTCAGTTTCCTTTGGATATATACCCAGAAGTAGGATTGCTGTATCATAAAGTAATTCTATTTCAAATTTTTTGAGGAACCTCCATACTGTTTCCCATAGTGGGTATACTAATTTACATTCTCAATAGTGCACAAGGGTTCCTTTTCTCCATACCTTCACCTATATTTCTTATTTCTTTTCTTTTTGATGATAGCCATTTGAATAGGTGTAAGGTAACATCTCCTTGTTTTGTTTTGCATTTAACTAAGGATTAATGATGTTGAGCATCTTTTCATCTACCTGTTGGCTATTTGTACGTCTATTCAGTTCACCTGCCCATTTTTAATCAAACTGCTTTTTTTAAATATGAGTTCTTTATGTGTTTTGGATATTAATCCCTTATCAAATATGTGGTTTGCAAATGTTTTCTCCCATTCTGTAGGTTGTTCTTGCATTTTGTTGATGCTTTCCTTTGCTAAGCAGAATCATTTTCGTTTGATGTAGCCCCATTTATTTTTTTTCACTTTGTTGCTTGTCATTTTGGTGTCATATATAAAAAATTATTGCCAGTACCTGTGACAAGGTTTCCCCTTGTTCTCTACTCATAGTTTTACATTTTCATATCTTACATTTAAATCTTTAATCCATTTCAAGTTAATTTTATGACTTATTTAAGATCAAGGTCCAATTTCAGTTTTCTGCATGTGCTTATCTGTTTTCCCCAACATTTGTTGAGGAGACTTTCCTTTTCTCATTGAGTATTCTTGGCTCTCTTACCGAGTATTATATGACTGTATATGCAGGGTTTTATTTCTGGGCTGTTTGTTCTATTCTATATGTCTATTTTTTTATTCCATTATCATATTGTTCTGATTGTTATAGCTTTGTAGTATAGTTTGAAATCTGTTAGAATTTTGATAAGGATTGCATTGAATCTACAGATAGCTTTGGGTAGTGTGGACATTTTAAAAAACATTCATTCTTCTGATCCATGAACATAGACTATCTTTATATTTGTTTGCATCTTCTTCAGTTTCCCTCATCAGAGTCAGAATTTTTAGTGAAGACATCTTTTGTCTCCCTACTTGAATTTGTTCTTAAGTTTGCATAGTTTTGATGCTATTCTGAATGAGGCTATTTTATTTGTTTCTTTTCAAATATTTTATTATTGATGTTTGGAAGTGCAACTGATTTTTGTATGTCGATTTTATATACTGCAACTTTACTGAATTTGTTGATTAGTTAACGGTTCTATAGTTGAGACTGTAGGATTTTTTTTAAATGTAAGATCATGTGGTTCACAAATACAATTGTATTTCTTGTCTTAATTTGTATGTCTTTTATTTCTTTATATTTCCTGATTGGTCTATGTAGGACTTCCAATACTATGTTGAATAGGAATGTTGACAGTGGGCATATTTGACTTGTTCCTAGTCCTAAAATATTCTTTTTATTTTAAAAAAATTAAAAAGCTTTCAACCTTTCATTGTTAAATATAGTGTTAGCTGTTGGCTTGTCATATATTGCTAAGGTAGTAGCAGTGAGGGTGGTAAGAAAAGGGGTCAGATTTTACATGAATTTGGAAGATCAAGATGACAGGTTTGGCTGATAAACTTTGGTTTGAGGTGTGCAAGAAAGATTAAAAAATGAAGCAAGAGTAATTCCAAGCTACTTTGGCTGTGCCTGTAGAAGAATTAAATTGCCATTTACTGACCTAGGGAAGTATGGGATAGAGCATATTTAAGTTCAGAAACTAGTAGTTTGATTTTGTTGTTGTTAGGTGTAAACATCCACATGTACATACCAGTTAAGCAGTTGGATATAAGATTCTGAGATTTAGGGGAAAGATCAGAAATGGAGATAGAATTTTGATAGTTTTCTTGCCTGAACCATAGAAGTAAGAAGAGTGTTGTTATTTATTATCTCACCTAATAATCACCTGAAATAGAATAATACTATTTCTCCTTTTTTTCCCCAGTATTTGAACTCATTTTGGAGAACACCCTTTCAGGGAAAGGATCATTACTTTTGATTTTGTGTCTCTATCTTCTAAATATAGCTGATTTCTATTAAATACATCTTGAAATAATAAATACATAGAAAAACTTTGAGTCTACTGGCTTGGTAATGTCAGTAAATTTTTTAAAACTGAAAAAAAGTCTCTAGTATTTAGGTATCATGAGGGATGCAAAGATGTATCAAAAGCAGATCCTGATTTTAAGATGTTTGTATCATCCCACCATTCATATGACATGAATTTCATTCCCTGGTTGTATGATAGGATGATTAACTTATCAATCAGGCTGAAACAGATAATATTTTTTACCACATACGCAGAGATTTAGGCTTCTCCTTATTCTTTAGTCATGGATAAGAGAAACTTAATGAACCTTAGGGTGTTTTATTAACAATAA
This sequence comes from Felis catus, assembly GCF_018350175.1. NCBI lineage: Eukaryota > Metazoa > Chordata > Mammalia > Carnivora > Felidae > Felis > Felis catus. The sequence goes on along the minus strand of NC_058377.1, from coordinate 83,977,768 downwards.
AACACAACAACATGATTGAAGTAATGTACCAAAACCTTGCGAAAGGAATATGCATTTACAAAACATGTAGCTCAAGACTCTTCCAGCTTTGTAATCACTTTCAAATTTTTCCCCCCTACATTCTTTTCACCATCATAACAACCCATATCCACAAATAAGCATTATCCATAAATATTCATTTGTGGCATGAGTATAGTTACAGTAATTACCTAATGATATCGGTAGGATCATAAGTGAGAAACTACTTGTAAAACATACTGTCATATACATGATAATTAGTATATATCGTACTAATTATTATAGATAGTATTGGTCCAAATTTTTTCGTTAAAAATGTACAATTTAATTTTACCTATTTAAAGGTTTAATTTCTCTTTTTGCCTAGTTCAAATTATTTATGACATTAATAATGTTTTAAGAATATATCATTTAGGGGTATAGGCTTTAAATAACTGAGTATCTTATGTCATAAAAGAATTTATAAGAAGAATATCAAGTAGTTCACAGAATTGACAGAAGTCTTGGTGAGCCAGGTGTGAAAAGGGCGATGAATCAAGGAAGGATGGGTTATTTTGAAGTCTGCCAAGACAAGATCACAGAAAGAGTTTGATTAAGAATACCAACACTGGACACTTATTACTGGGCAATTGCATTGTTATGCCATTTTTTCAGAATTCAAAATCCTTGAATTTATGTATAACATGTCTGTTTTCTATATCACTGGTTTTCAGATTTGGTTGAACAATGGACTCACCGGGTGGGGTTATGTTAAAAACACTGATGTCTAGTGCTCACTTCAGGAGCACATATACTAAAATTGGAGTGATATAGAGAAGATTAGCATGGCCCCTCCCTGCGCAAGGATGGCATGCAAAATCATGAAGCATTGAAAAAAAGGAAAACAAATACTGTTGTGTAGGTCTGATTCTCAGAGCTAATTTTATTGTCACAGAGTACAGCCTGGGCAATGGGATTTTTTTAAAACTCCTTAGATGATTCTAATGTGTAGTACAATTCTATAATTACTGTTGCAGTGGTAGTGTCCATTTGCTTAAGGGATAGCTGAAATACTCAAATGACTCCTACCTATATTATATGTTAATTAGTTAATTGGTTAATATATTATTTTTTAAATGATTCATGTGTTTTAGAAAGTTTTGGGTTTATTATTTTTTTATTTATTTTTGAGAGGAGAGTGTGAGTGTGGAAGGGGCAGAGAAGGAGAAGGAGACAGAGGCTCTGAAGCAGGCTCTGCACTGACAGCAGAGAGACTGATGTGGGGCTCCAACTCACAAACCGTGAGATCATGACCTGAATCTCAATCAAGAGTTGGATTCTTTACCGACTGAGCCCCCCAGGCACCCCATGGTTTAGAAAGTTTTAAAACAAAGATAAATATCTTGCGAAAATTACCCATAATCTCCTATCCAAAGATAACTTCTATATATATTTTCATTTATCTTTTCAGATAGTCTACTTTGTGTATGAGGTGTGTGTGTGTGTGTGCGCGCGCGCCTGTGTGTGTGTGTACTCTCACATGTTCTTATGTACCATGGTTCATAGGAGCTGAAGTTTCATGGCTCCCTGTCCAAAAGACAATTTTTCTTTATTGAATTGTGCCTTCTAAAGAGAAGGCCTCCAAAGGTTAAGGATTAATTCAGCTAATGAACTGTGAATATTGGTAAATTGACATTTCAAAGGGCAATGACATTCAATGATGCTGTAAAACTCACTATCTCAGTGAATTAATATTTGAGTGTTTGAAAATATCAATTTTCCTTATGCAAAGCCACAGCAGAATTAACTGATTTTCCTCATTTGACTCTTCTCTAGTCTCTTTACCTTTATTAGACTCCTTTTGCCTTCATGTATTTCCCTCTTCCTTAACAAATGAAAAATGAAGTCATTTAAAAACTGGTGTTTTATTGGATTTGTCTAATGGACTCTTTTCTAAACTTAAAAACAGATGTGGGGCTTCTGGGTGGCTCAGGCGGTTAAACACCCTACTTCATCTCAGGTCATAATCTCAAAGTCCATGAGTTTGAGCTCCATGTGGAGCCCTGTTCTGACAGCTCGGAGCCTGGAGCCTGCTTCAGCTTCTGTGTCTCCCTCTTCTCTCTGCCCCTCCCCAACTCACACACACACACACACACACTCTCTCTCTCTCTCTCTCTCTCTCTCTCTCTCTCTCTCTCTCAAAAATAAATAAACATAAAAAAGATACATACTTTATAATTTAAAGTCCCTTAAAATTTATTTAAAGGTAACTTAAATCATGTAATTTTTAAAAGCTGTTTATGTATAAGTAGTCTCATAGAGTGATATTTATCAGCCTTCTTTAAAGCACAACTAAAATGTTAAATTCACAATCAATATTCAGCTGATTTGGATTTTCCACATTTGTAGAGTTTTAATATGTTAGTCTCTGGGCTCTGACCATATAGTCTTCATTTTTAGAGAATTATTGTTTTGGGGATGCTTGTCATTAGTCACTTTCTCTTAAAACGTTGAAGAATTTATATAGTAGTTCCATATCTAATGACGAAAAAATATATATCGTGGGTGTGAGAAGAAAAATGTATGTTGGGGCACCTGGGTGGCTCAGTTGGTTAAGCGTCCGACATTGGCTCAGGTCATGATCTCACAGTCCGTGAGTTCGAGCCCCGCGTCGGGCTCTGTGCTGACAGCTTAGAGCCTGGAGCCTGCTTCGGATTCTGTGTCTCCTTCTCTCTCTGACCCTCTCCTGCTCGTGTTCTGTCTCTCTCTGTCTCAAAAATAAATAAAAACATTTAAAAAATTAAAAAAAAAGAAAAATGTACGTTTAGGTAACAAAGCAAATACAAGTACTTCCTGTTTATGCTAGGGCAGACACATGACTTGTAACAGGAGGCTAATTGGCAGTGGGCACATTAGAGACAACCTCCTTCTACCCCTTATTGATATATAAGGAAATAAAACTCAACAGCATAAATCAAACATCTTTATTTTGTATTGTGTTAATAACAAAACAGAACTGCAATCTCAATTTCCTTATTCCCAATTCAATAATATTTCCAATATACTATAGTGGCAGCTCTAATTACATTATCACAGATCTGTATTCTATTCTATTTGCACCACTGGAAAATTTGGGCTATAAAACCAGCTGCACCCATTAACTTATCAGCAGGGTATTACCTGATTGTTCAAACTTTCACCAAAAAAAAACCCAAAAAACAAAAAACAAAAACAAAAACCAGAAGAGAGACGAGGGAGGGGAACATGTTAAGGTGTTAAGGTGATTTAATACATTGGTGAAGATTCAATCATTTGTACATAGTCTATGCTTCTTTCCTGAGATATATCAGTAGCTACAGATTTGATAACCAAAAAATTGCAATGTTCTTAGTACCAGATGGAAATCGTCAGTGTGAATAATGGAATGGTAATGAAGCAGCATTTTTAGGAAATGTATTCACTGGGGGTGGGGGGATATTCTGCAATTTGTAACCTAATCGGGACTGGCCTAAAATGATTTTTGGGATACTACCTAGTGGATTCTGGGTTAAGCCATGTTATCAATTTAAACATAATTCATCAATTCATAAATAATCTCTGTTCCCACATGTAAATGCTCTTTATCTAGGCTTTATTCAAATGTAATTTCCTTCAAAATGCTATATTAAAATTGCTATCATTGAAAATAATTTTTAAAGCCAAAAACATTCAAGCTTTGTTTTTTTCCATTAAACCACGACTTTTCTTAAAATGAGTACTATGATTACAAACTTATATTTATTATGGTTAGATAGAAAATATGAGCCTAAGATGATCCATTGCAGATTGAAAACATGAAGATGTTCAGTCTTGAGAACTATAAAAGAGAAAGAAAGATGAAAGCTATTACTGAGGAGAAAACAATGTGTTAGAGCCAATTCTATACCATGCTTTAATTTCTGGAAATGCAGTACTAACTGTGGTTGAACATCTGAATCCTGGACTGTTTCATGTGAAACGTCTGTGTGATCAAGGGAAGTGGATGCTTCTTAAGCATGCAACTGTTTGGCATCTTCTAGAAGAACTAGTGTCTTCTAGAAGTACTACATTGCAGATTCCTTTTTGCTGTTTAACTTTACCAAAGACCCAAGATGATAGATAAAAGCCAAAAGTGTCCTATTTGGCTGTCATGCCATGTTTCACACCTGTGACATGTTTCCAAGATGTGACGAACATCTGCTATAAATCTAGTCTGTATTCAGGAGCATTCTCAGAAGTTGTTGTGCTTTAATTCAAGAGAACCAAGAAGCTAAAACTCAGTTTTCCCATTTGATGTGTGACCAAAATGAAACTCAATGAATAAGTAACCTGCCCAAGTTTATATAGCTAAGTATGGCACCCAGGCTTGATCTCAAGCCTATAATTTCCTTACTAAGAAAGGCATCTTCACTTAAAGTATTTTGTATTTATATGGTGATTTTTAATTTGCAATGCATCCATTTCTATTTCTTGGCATAGTTCATTCTCTGTAGCCATGTTAATATATATTCACTTCTTATTATGCTTTTGAAAAGCCCAAAACTTTGTTGTTTGAATATATATGTCCAAACAGAGCTGGAACTCTGTTTGTGTGTATATTTAGATGACATAAAAGCATAAAAAGAACAACTTTTTCTAGGAGTCAATAAGTGCTTCTCTGGGAATAAAGTAATGACAGATGTGAGTTTCTGGTTTTTGAGCCAGATTTAAAACAATGCATAAGTTGATTGAATTATCTTAGTTTCTCTCCTGCCCTCAAGATTAAAAAGCACACATTCATCTTCCACGAGAAGTCATAGACAATTTCTGCAACACTTTATTTTGGCTTGAATACCAAAGTATATCAAGGACATATGGCAATTCTAGGGTGTTAATTTTGCAAGTCATAGGCTTTTGTGTGCGAGTCTATGAAGACTAGGTCTGCATGTGGAAAACAAAATTTCGGTTATACATAATTAACCTGAAAACATTTTAGCTGTATCCAAGACATTGGAATAGGTCCTGGTAAATTTGTCATACATACATAAAAATCCAATGAGCAAGCAAAAAGGCATGAGGTATGTCCTTATATGTTTAGGGGAATTGGACGTAAATATATGAGACAGATGTAAATATTATCCGATCAGTGAGGAAGAGGAGTTTATTGCTATAGACATTTGGAGGTATGTAGTGAGCCAGGCTGAGGGAAAGAGAGAGACAGAAAGAACAATAAAAGAGGAAGAGGCAGAGGAGGAGGAAGAGAAGGGGAGGCGAGGGGAGGAAAAGGGTCACATGAGAGAGTTGTCATTGGCCTTGAACCTGGAGCAGAATAATGAATAAAAGTACATTACATAAAGGTGAGGTTTTCAGAAAGGAAGGTTAGTTCAAGCAAAGACCTTAGAATCAGAGAATCTCAAGTTTCATTTGATGCCCAATAGCGACCCAGGACACTGAAGTGCATGGTGTGTGCTGAAGAGTAGGAGTGGTGGGGTTTGTATTAGACACAGTTCAGTGCAGGAAACAAAGCACACTCCAGCTCTTTCAAGCAGCAAAGGATTTAATGTAGATAAATATGTACTTACAAAGTTATTGAAAGTGCTGTGAAATAGCAGGAATCTTGAATAGGATAAAGTTCAAGAGCACACCACACAGGAGAGCTGTGATCTGAAAATGCTGCCACCACTGCTTCTACCAACCCACAACTGCCTTTTAAGCCTTCCAGATTTGGTGAATAGACAGTGCATGGTGTAGTGTGTGCTCTCTAATTCCCTCTTGGCATTTAGTTCCCACCTTCTTGAGGGAGAACACAGGACCAGTGGCAGCAGGATAACCTTGGCATTATATCTGCATTCTGAATTTCACACATGTGCATCTCATCAGTAGAACCGGTTTTGTATCCAGAGCAGTAGTTAACAATGTGTCTAGGAAACTTGGTTTATAGCCTTTCAGCCTGTGTGGTAGAGGAACCCTGAAAGGCAGAGGGAATAGAGGTTGAACGAGCCAGTTCATATCATCCACCCCAGAGCCCTAAGGTAATTTGGAGTTATTTGGTTGATGGCTTGAATGTCAGACAAAAGGTGAAAACTAATATAGTCATTAATGTGCATCTAAACAGTTGATGACACCAGCAGGACATGGCTTAGAGGCTGAGATCCTTGTCCTTTGATTTATCATTGAATTTAGTCAATGAGAGGTACAAGTAGGAGATTGGAGAATGGGAAAATAGAAAATTCTGGATACTTATTCTTGCCCTGGCCCAGGCTAGCATTAGCTGCCTTTCTTCATGAGGGACAGAGCTTCAGTGAAGCAACCCTTCCTTAAAGCAGCAGGTCTCACTTTATTCTGGCAAACACTCCCTCTCCTTGCATCTAGGAGTCATAGTTACTTCCAGATGTTATTCCTCTGAGGATACATGATGATTGTTTGATTTCCTTTACCCTGACCACTCTTTTGTAAACAGTCCTTTCTCTTCAATGATCTGTTTGGAGTGATCCATCTTGGTCCTGCCAATGCTTTGACTGTTACAATGTGCCTAATTATATTCCATATATTAAATGGGTCTTTTAAGTGCTTATATAACAGGCATGGAACTGACAGAAACAAAGAAAAATTATCATTTTCATAATAAGCTCAGGACAGTCTGGGACATGAGTGAGGCAGCATGTTTCTGTCTTCCCTTTTTCTTTCAGATGTCTTCATGCACTCCTTTGAATGCTAGCCTTCACCCTCATCACATCACAATGATTCATCTCCATGGCCCAAAGATCCATGGTTCAATACTATAAGAACAATGCTATGGAATAACAGCTGTGGTATATTTGCCAGATACTTCTAAGGGTTTTATTTTTTAATTAAAAATAATTTTAACATTTATTTATTTTTGAGAGAGAGAGAGAGAGAGAGAGAGAGAGAGAGAGAGAGAGAGGAAAGGAGAGGAGAGGGAGAGTGTGAGCAGGGGAGGGGCAGAGAGAGAGGGAAACACAGAATCCAAAGCAGGCTCCAGGCTCTGAGCTGTCAGCACAGAGCCTGATGAGGGGCTTGAACCCATGAACCACGAGATCATGACCTGAAGTCAGACGCTTAACCAACTGAAACACCCAGGTGCCCTATTTCTAAGAGTTTTATATGTATTAACCCAATTAATCTTTACAACAACCCTTTGTACCAGGTAAGTACTGGTATTATCATCCCTTTTTACAGACGGAGACACTGGGGCTCAGGGAAGTTAAGTGGCTTTTACAAAGGCACAGAACTAGAAATGGAGGAGTTGGGATTCTAACCCAGGGACTATGGCTCCAGCATCTCTGTTCTTAACCACTATGCTCTACTAACTCTTTTTTTTTTTGTAAGATGTACAACATGATGATTTAATGTATGTATACATTGTGTAATGCTTACTACAATCAAGTTAATTAACACATCCATCACCTCACCATTACCTTTTCTTGTCTGTGGTAAGAACACTTAAGATCTATACTCCTAGCAAATTTCAAGTATGCAATACTGTATTATTAACTATAGTCACTATGTCATACAATAGATCTTTAGAACTAATTCATCTTAGAACTGAAAATTTGTAACCCTTTGACCAACATTCCCCATCTCCCCCACCCCCACCACTCAGCCCCTGGCAACAATCATTCTACTCTCAGATTCTATGAATTTGACCTTTTTTTATATTCTACATATAAGTGAGATCATACAGTATTTATCTTTCTGGGTCTGGTTTATTTCACTTACTTTATACTAACTCTTAATGTGACCATATTTATTTATGGAGCTGGTAGATAAACAATTCCCTGTTTAAATTGTGTTTTTCTTTTTGAATTTACAAAATTTATAGCCCAAAGTCTGACCAAGGCATAGTTATTGGAACTGGCAATAGAGAGGGAGAAACAACATGGAGGGATATATAGAGTAATCCATCTCACTGTGACTTTTAGAAAGTCATTCAATTTCTGTGGTCCTAAATTGTTTATCTGTAGGGCAAAAGTGTTGAATTAAACCCATTAAGAAAAGAGGAAAAATCTAAAGCATGCATAAGATAGTCAGGAGATAAGAATAAAATTGAACAAAATTAGTACAGGATTATTCCAAGAAATTAAGAAATTTAAGAGAAAATTAATGATGCTATTTTTAAGTTAAATTAGAAATAGCAACATATAAAAATGGCAGTAAAGAAAATGGAATTTGATTTTAGGCAGGCTAGATACACATAATTTTTAAAAAAGAAAAAAAATCCGGACATACAATAGAGAGCTAAAATATAAAGATAAAATAAAATATAAAGAATGTCCAAATTTTTTTTTTTCAGCATTTATTTTTGGGACAGAGAGAGACAGAGCATGAATGGGGGAGGGACAGAGAGAGAGGGAGACACAGAATCGGAAACAGGCTCCAGGCTCTGAGCAATCAGCCCAGAGCCCGACGGGGGCTCGAACTCCCAGACCGCGAGATCGTGACCTGGCTGAAGTCGGATGCTTAACCGACTGCGCCACCCAGGCGCCCCAAAAGAATGTCCAAATTTAATGACAAAGTTTTCCAACTGAAAAAAAAAATGGAAAAAATGTAGAAAATAAAAAAAGACTCAGTGATTTTTAGAAAAGCATAAAACAAGTGTAGAAAATGTGTAAAATACATCCTGAGGATTTTGACCTTCAAATAAAAAAAAAAAAAAAAAAAAAAAAAAAAAAAAAAAAAAAACAAGATCAAAAGAATCCTATAAGTTTCCAGAAAATGGAATCACCTATGGAAGAATATATAAATATCCAGTTGAAAACATTCAGCTTTAAACACACCATTAAATAACAACCAAAAATTAATAAATGCAGGATTCCATTAAAAGTTAGATATAAACCCCAATAAAATGCTTGCAAAGCCAATGGTATTAACTAAAAATGATTTTTTTTAAAAACCTACAGAAGTGTGAGGTAATGGGTTAAGTTGGTTAAATTAATAAAACAATTACAATTGGTAATTGTATTTCTCTAAATATATAGAAGATATTTAGGAAAAAATATTACCATTAAAAACTATGAGTAACTTTCTTCCTTAATTTTTTGGATTGTTTAAAAAGTTTGGAAATTAATGTTTTCAAGTTTATTATAAAAATAAGCTCATTTTACAATAATGAAAAAAGTAAAATGGTTCTAATAATACTATTTGTACATTTATGGTAAGATAAGTTTTTGTATCATGAAGACTTACCAGTATTTACATAGTGACAATTTACTTAAATTATTGGAAAACTATGTGTCTGTGGAAACTGGCTATAGAAGTCTAGCTCTGCAAATCCAAATAAGTCAACTGAAAACAAATATAAAATGCTTGATAACATCTGTGTTCTGAAATGCAGTTAATATACATTAGTTCTTATTCTGTATAGGTAAGACAAAATTAAAATTAATAGAGATACTCTTATAAACAAAACCACTCCTGGGAATTGCCTGAAGAATTTTTCACTCATACAGAAGTAGAGTTTCTGAGGAATGAGCAGCATTGCCTTACCTGAAATATTGTTAAGTGTTACTTGACTACCTTTTTCAGAGCATTTGCTACTCCCCACCCCCCACCCCCACAGTTGTTGGTAACTGTGGCTGTCAGTAAGTCATCATGAACACTGACAGAAACTGTTGACTCTCAATGCTCATAAATCCTTGTCATCCCTCTCACCGGCAAATGGAGCACTTTAGCAATTTATTTTTAGGAACAAAACTGGAGGACATAGGGAATAGACCCTCAGTATTTTTGTCTTTCCAAAATGCTTCCACAAATGCCCCATTTTCTTTGGCAAACAATTCCTTCTCCATTGCACCCATGTGTTTCCTGGTGGGTTTACCAGTCACCGTGTACCACTCCCCCTTCCCCACCGTAGTGATTTGTCTAATTATAGGCACATGACAAAAACCTAGTCAATGGAGCCATCCTTTGGGATTTTTTCCCAAAGTTTCTTTTCCTCCCTGTAGGTGGAACTGTAAGAATATAGATTCTAAATAAATAAAACCACTACCCAGGGAGAGAGGCCAGAAGAGGAGAAAAAGAGGCATGGTAGATCCAGTTCTAATTCTAGCAGTCCGTAAAATGGCATTGGTTTTTCCTATGACTATGCTAACCCAGACTTGACTTCCAATAAAGGAACACATGTATTTTAAGGTCTTTATTTATTTATTTACTCATCTATTAATGAGTAATTCATTCATCTATCCATTCATTCATCTTAATTCATCTATCCATTCATTATTATAGTCAATAGCTTCTATATGTATAACAGGTTTATTGAATGGGCTGAATTTGACAGATGAATTAGTAAATTTACTTTATGGACTTGCTCGTCTCTGTATCCAGAAAAAAAAAAAAGGGTAGATCCAAAAGCCTTTCCAGTGATAAATGACTCTGATAATCAAGTGTCCAAACAAATCTTACTTGATCCAAATTCATTTTATTATTATTATTTTTTAATTAAAAAAATTTTAAATGTTTTTATTTATTTTTGAAGGAGAGAGAGAGACAGAGCATGAGTGGGGGAGGAGCAGAGAGAGAGGGAGACACAGAATTCTAAGCAGGCTCCAGACTCTAAGCTGTCAGCCCAGAGCCTGATGTGGGGCTTGAACTCATGAACTGTGAGATCATGACCTGAGCTGAAGTTGGATGCTTAACTGACTGAGCCACCCAGGTGCCCCATTACTTAATCAAAATTTAAAGCTTCCCCACCACTCCCATGTTTATCTTAGTTCAGGTTTAGAAGCCTACAATGGAGGCATGGAGAGTAGTTGTTTTTCATGCCTCATTTCTTACTTCTCATCTTTCATTTCTATTTAATTATGAGCATGTTTGAGCATCCGTTGACTGTAAGCTATATAAGAGGAGTCAAATGATGCTCTGCTATATTACTGCACATGGTCATGCTTAGAAAAGCCAACTTAGCTCCTGAAATCAATGTATAGTGTTTCAACAGCTTTGAGGTTATCTCTCAGATATCTGGTACTGTTTCTCTTTGGGATGCTAAGTAAATATTTTGTTAGAAAAACTCCCCACAAGAAAACATATGCATTTAAATGCATGACTTTCAATTAATTATTTGGCCTAAGCCTCTTTGGTTACTAAGAACCGCTTATGTCCTGCCTGATTCTGCTTATGTTCAGCCTGCATCTCCTTCCCTACAATGTCAGGACATGACATATTAGACTTGCATGGACTGATCATACATAATTCCATTATTCCAAAGAATAAAGATAATTTCTACAGATTGTTCAAGTCAATCAAAGGCAAAGAAGATAAGCATAAAGACCCCAATCTTTGAAGACATAAACTACTAACACATGCTCTGGTCCAATCTGATAATGTGAGCAACAAAAGAAATTGGCAAACAGAGTAACTTACATTAATCTAGATCAAACTAGATCAAATTGATTCTGCCCAAGATGGCAGCAACCAAGGCATGTCCAGCATGAGACAACTGTTCTACACAGAGATATTGTCAGAAAGAAATTTCTGGAGTTTCGAATTGGAAGAATGGATTAAAGACAAAACAAAACTTTCCAATAGACTGTTTTTAGCTGAAAGGTGGCCTAATTTATATAGGGGCAGTCTGCACTGAGATCCATTTCTTCCTAAGAATTCTAGTGTTTGTATATTTTAATATGTATGTATCTGACTAAAAGCCCCATGACCACTTTATCTACTTGATAAACCTGTGACTGCTCTCTTCTTATTATAGTAAATGATTTCTTGTTTCAAAGTGAAAGTTTTATTTTAGCTTCACTATTTCATGAAACATTTCATGAACAAATGATAGATCACAAACATTTACATAACAAAGAAATAATGTTAAGTTTCAAATTATTAAGCCTTTCAACCATGCCTGGTGTAGGAAAGATCAACTAATAATCCTTGCTGTGCTTCTGGTGAAATTACTGAATAATTCAAAGAAGAAATTATTTAAAGCAAGGCTGCTGAGAGGAGGAGGCTGGATAAGTGACGTGTTGATTCATTAGCCTGTAGTTTCTTCTTGCTGCACATGAAAATAGTGAAGCAAGAATAATGCCATTTTGTAATCTCTGTAGGGGCGATTCTTTTTCTGGAGATGTCACCTGAAGGCGTTAACAACCAGAGCACTTTGTCTTGTTATGTGGTTAGATTGCCTTGTGATAATTTTATTGTTAAAGAAGCAAGTGATTGTTCAAGATTTTATATCAGAAGAATTGCATGAAAGTCTGTGGAATTTGTCCCTTCCCCAACTCCAGAAAGCCTCATTGTTGTATGTACTGCTCCCATGTTATCTTCAAAGTTACCATCCTTCTCCTAAGAATAGTGATTACCCTCTTTATATGCCACATGTTTTCCCATTTTTGAAGATCCTTCATGTGCATTATCCTATGTAGTTTGCCTGACTCCTCTTCAAAATTGGGATCTAAAGCTCCAAGTTCAGGTTACCCTTAGAAAATGTAGTTCAAGCATTTCCAACATCTTTCTCCAGCTAGTCAGCATAAAGATGGTCTTTACTCTTTCACATGATCAGGGGAAAATGTTAGAGACAGAGTGTGGGCTATATGTATTATTAAAAGTTTCCTATGTCAGTGTTCCCTTTCTGTGACAAGTCAGGCCACAGGAAAAGTTAGTAAATGTAAGGGGAATGAGAGTTTTTAAAAACATTTACTGAGTCCATACTTATGGTAGGCACTTTGTTAAGGCCTTTGAAAGTATTGTTTTATTAAACCTCTTGAAAAGAAAACAACACAAAATGAAAGAAAACAACATGAGGAAGATATGTTTCTCATCTCCATTTTTAAGTGAGGAAAATGTGTAGCACTCAACCTAAAAACTCTTAGATCTAACCAATGAATTCACTAAAGCTGTGGAATATAACATTAACATAAAAAATCAGTAGCATTTTGTACACTATTAATGAATTTTCTGTATAAGAAATAAAGAAATTGTCCCTTTATGATATCATCAAGAACAATAAAATAGGAATAAATTTAAACAAGAAGGTGAAAGCTCTGAACTCTGAAAACTTCAAGACTCTGATAAGAGAATTTGAAGAAGATACACACAGATATAAAGATATCCTGTGTTCATGGATCAAAAGAATGAATATTGCTAAAATACTTTTACTACCCAAAGCAATCTACAAATTCCATGTGATCTCTATAAAAATTCCAATAACATTTTTCATTAGGAAAAACAATATGAATATTTGTATGGAACCACAGAATACCCTAAATACCAAAGCGATCTTGAGAAAGGACAAAGCTAAAGGCATCATACTCTGATCTCAGACCATAGTATAAGTCTATAGTAATCCAAACAGTATGGTGCTGGCATAAAAACAGACAAATAAACCAAAGGGGCAGAATCAAGACCCCAGAAATAATCCCAAGCATATACTTCCCACTATTATTTAACAAGAAAGCTAAGAATACTAAATGGAGAAAAGGCAGTCTCTTCAATAAGTGGTTCTGGGATAATTGGATATTCACATGTAAAAGAATGGAAATGGACCCCTTTCTTTCATCACTCACAAAAATTAACTTGAAATGAATTAAAGATTTAAATGTAAGACCTGAAAATATGAAACTCCTAAAAAAATAAATAAGAACAAAGTGACTTGACGTGGGCCTTGGTGATGATTTTTTTTTTTTTGGATATGACACCTAAACTGCAAGTAACAAAATAAAAATGAACAAGTGGAACTACATGAAACTAAAAAAGCCTCTGTACAGCAAAAGAATCCAATAAAGTAAAAAGACAACCCACAGGATGAGAGAAGATATTTGCAAACCATATATCTCATAAGGGACTGATATCCAAATTATATGAAGAACTCATACAACTCAGTAACAACAACAACAAAATAACTGAATTTAAAAATGCGCAAAGGACCTACACAGACATTTTTTTCCAAAGAAGATACATAAAACATACCAATAGGTACATGAAAAGATGCTCAACAACACTAGCCATTAGGGAAATGCAAATCAGAATCACATTGAGATATCTGTTAGATATGGCCATCGTCAGAAAGGCAAAAGGTAACAAATGCTGGCATAAAGGTGGAGAAAAGGGAACACTTGTACACTATTGGTGGGATTATAAATTGGTATAGTCACTGTGGAAAATTTTATAGATGATCCTCAAAAAATTAAAAAAAAAAAAAGAACTGCCAGATTATCCAACAGTTCCACTTCTGGGAATATCCCCAAAGGAAGCAAAAACATTAACTAAAACATGCATCCACATGTTCAAAGCAGCATAATATACAATAGCCAAGACATAGTAACAAACTAAGTGTCCATCAATGGATAAATGGATGAAGAGATTATGGTAAACACACACACACATACACACACACACACACACACAGAGTGCAATATTATTCAGCCCTAAAAAATGAGAAAATCTAAACATTTGCAACAACATGGATGGACCTTGAAGACATTATGCTAAATGGAAGAAGTAAGAGAGAGAGAAAGATAAACACTGTATGATCTTACTTATATGTAGAATCTCAAAAAAAATTTTTTTAAACAAACTCATAGAAAGATAAATCAGACTTGTAGTTGCCAGAGGAGGGTAGGGGGGAGGAATATTTGGAAACAGGTGGTTAAAAGTACAAATATCCAGTTTTAAGATAACTTAAAAGCTAAGGATGTAATGTACAACATGATGACTATGGATACTAATGGTGTGTGAGATCTAAGAGAGTTAAGAGAGCTAATTCTAAGAGTTCTTATCATAGGGAGATTTTGTTTTCTTCTTTTTATTGTATATATATGAGATGATGGATGTTAACTGAATCTATTGCAGTAATCACTTCACAATATATGTAAATCAAATTATCATGCTATATGCCGTAAGCTTACATAATGCAGTACGTCAATTCTTATTTGTTAAAATCAGAAAAAATTAAGTAGCATCTTCAGTTAGAGGTGATCCAAGAATTGTGGAAAGAAGAAAGATGAAATTGCTTTCTGACATTTGTAGTATAAAAATCACACAATGAATAAAATGCTGAGAGATGAGAATGTCTTATAAAGAGATTTGCTCTTGTCAAGCAATAACTGACTACTCTTGACTGAGGACATCAATACTCCTGAAGGGAAAAAAAAAGATTGATCTGCCAGGAAGTTGCACATAAATTCCAGTGATAGAAACAAATAAATGTTATATCCATCCAACCAACACTCAAAGGAAATAAAAAAGTAGACAATAAATTCAAACATTCCAGTGTTGTTAACAAGACCACCCATGTTGTGGAGATTAATCTGTTGAACTGAATAAACCTGATGGTAATTAAAATTCTATTCATCTACTGTTCCTTATTCAGATTCCACATAGCATTCTAATCATGATATGGTTTCTCATGAAGTCTGCCAAGAGAGATAAAATAATAAGGACTCAAGTACTTCAAACTGCATGACAATTATGTTTTAACCAGGAAACTTAGAAATTAGCATTCTGATTTTATCTGCCAGTGTCATAAATTTGGTTAATGCAAATTTTTCTCTGAGAAACTTATCTGCTGTCTCAATTTAGTTTCTTGAGCTAGTATGCTTGAGGAGTAAACACGGGTCACTGGAAAACTTACAAAGGTAATAAATTAATAACCACATGTTAAAATTTCCCCTCAAAATATAGAAAAAGTATGAAATTATCTGCCCTCCTTCCACTTCCTTTAAGTTATCATACTCAAGCACCTAATATGTTCCAGGCATTATACTAGATGCTAAACATCTACCACTCTACTACTAATCTACTTTTATATGAATCCTAATTGAAGTATTTTATGATATGAATTTATAAATTAAGAATTTCAACATCAGAAATATCAGGAAGGGTTAGTCCCTTGTGGTTTAATGTACCTCTGTATCAGGGTGCTTCAATGGTATACTTCAAATCAATTACATTTCAATACTAACATATCAGTGTCCCTGAACTCTACTCCTTCAAATCTCTTCATTCTCAAATCTATAAATCTGATGTCAACTCCCTTTTAATGAGCTATGATAGAAATATGAATTTAAGATAGAACTCTTCTTTGCAATGCCCAAAGCGCCCTTGCCAAACTCAGAGTAGTTTAGAAAACAAATAAGGAATCCCAATGTCGAAAAAACCCAAGAAGAAATTACGTCTAAACCAAGCAAGATTTACCTTGATGGTATTTGCCCTGGCATAACAATGTTAATGAATGAATGACAAAGAAATACCAGAATGAAACACTCAGGGGAAAAAAATGTAACTTTGAGAAAATTTTTTATCAAATATATGAGCTCTTACAATTTTCAATCCTAGTCCTCTATGTTACCAAAATTTTAGTTGCCTTTTGAAATGTGTGACTAAATTCCCTCAAGGAGAGAAAGGCAGTCTGAATGATTCATTCACAAAACAATTGCCACAGTGACTGAGCAGTTCTGACGTGGTGTTTAGCCATTCTCAATTATCACTCGATTTGTCTGAGGAAAAACGACAACAACAACAACAACGATCTTCAGTCACCAGCAATAACTAGGTAACAAATTGGATCCTGCTGCTCTGTACAAATTCCACACCAGTCAATATGTGGCAGTGGCTGTGCCAAAGACCAGATAAAGAGGTAATTTATCAAGGTCATCTTCTTTCAGTTATCCCTCAGTTTTCAAAATATAATAAAAAAAGAACTGGGAGAAGGTAAGCAATGGCTGATTCCTATTCATAGAGCTATATCTTGGATCTTGTTCTTTGAGAAGCTAAGTCTAAAGAATTAAGTTTTCATTTAATGTCTTCAGAAAGAAGTTAGTCTTTGCTAGTGATTTTTTACAACCTTTAGGTAAAACACCTGTAAAATAACAGATATGTTTACTTTATGTTATGGATATTGGCCCTAGCTTGTTATCAGTAGAGGACTTGCTGGTGAGAATTCATACATGTATTTATCCAGTAATTTGTTATTTAGTGCCTACTCTGTCTTAAAGGCTGCATGTAAGGTTTGGTGAACATAGAGAACAAAAGCATCTCAGCTGTGAAGAAAACTAACTCAAAGAGTGATACAAATGAATACATGAACAAGTTAAGAGCAATGTTGACAGTTTCAGAGTTGTGTGCTTATCTTTAAACTCATCAAGATGTGTACATTAAATATGTACAACTTGTTTGTATGTCAATAATATCTCAATAAAAATGAAACAAACACAACAAAATGTAGTGGGATGGGTTCTCCTTATGCAATCCTACCACTCATGATCTGTGCAACCTTAAAAAATTGTTAACCTCTGGGGCACCTGAGTAGCTGAGTCGGTTAAGCAAGCATCCATTAAGCATCTGACTCTTGATTTTGGCTCACGTCATGATCTCACGGTTCATGAGTTCAATCCCTGTGTGAGGCTCTGTGCTGACAATGTTGGAGCCTGCCTGGGATTCTCTTTCCCTCTCCTGCCCCTCCCCCGTTCCTGCTTTCTCTTTCAAAATAAATAAACAAACTTTAAAAAAAAATTTCTAACTGCTATCATTTTCAGTTTATCTCTGTATTTGTAACAATTAGAAATAATGTAAGCATCGTGTCTCTTAAAAAGTTATGTCCATGCCTTAATCTCCAGAGCCTGTGAATGTTTTCTTACTTAGAAAAAGGGTCTTTGCAATTGTAATTAAATTAAGGATCTTGAGATGAGCTTAATTTGGATTACTCAGGGGGGTCCTATATGTGGCCACAACCTCAAAGAAGATGGCAGCCACCAGAGCTGGAAGAAGCAAGGAATGGAATCTTTCTTATATGCTTAGGAGGAATGTACCCCTGCTTGTTTCAGACTTTTGGCTTCCAGAGCTGTGAGAGAATAAATTTCTGTTGTTTAAGTCAACAAGTTCATGTAATTTATTATGGCAGCCCTAGAAAACTAATAAATTAGTAAAGGGCTTAAAACATTACCTGAGGCCTAGTAGGCATTCAATAATAATATCTGGGACAATGAGAATAATGATAAAGAGGATTATGATAATTTTCTTTTATAATCAGCAGAGTCAATGCGCATAATCCTATAAAAGACTTTTTTTTAGGTTGTTTTGACAGGCTTAGAAGATAAATTTTTTAAACATTTACATCAGTGTGCCTTCCAAATCTGTTGGCAAGTTAGTCTGGGTGTTTTCATCTATACATACACACTGCTTTATCTACTATACATATTTTATTTTGCATTTTGGTAAAAAGCAGGAGAAAGAAAAGTAAAATGGATGAAAGGGTTAAAAATTAGTCAGCAGTTATAAATACATTAGAAAACTAATTTTGAATGTCAGTAGCTGGTGCATTAACGGTGATAAGGACAAAACATAATATTGGCATGTACAACTCACTGAGTCACAGGGTAGGAATTGGTTAGTTTGGAGCCATAAAGAGCTGATATAATTAACATTGTTTTCCATGGATTTATGGAAACTCTTGAAGGTTGACATTCACTTAATCTCTGTGAGTGATAAGACAAGGAGATGACATACTATCAAGGCTGCTAATACCTCACGGTAGACTGGAGGAGCTGTTCTTTGTATATAACACACACAAAATTTATGGGTATAAGATTTCAAAGCCTGATCCTAAACCTTGACATTCAAACTTGAAAGCTTAAAAATTGCAAAATTTTGTGAGAATAATACTCTGCTAGCAAGAGCACTGAAGGAATTTTTTTTTAAGAATTAGAAGGTTTTGGTGTTTTAATGTGATCCGTTATTAGTATAGTTAGGTGTATTTATAGCAAGTGATGGTGTTTTAAAGAATGACAGTTATTTCACCACAGGAATTGCTTAATGAGGAAATTTCTTTCTTGAGATTAGGAAAGGGATAATCTATAAGCAAAACTCAGGTAAGAGTATCTACTTTCAAATATATATTGAGATTAAATTTATCAAAACTTTTACCCGAATGATCCATCTTCTATTTTAAATAAATAGCCTCCAAAATAATAAAAATAGATAAATGGCTGACTGATTGACCTCTAACCCTGAAAAGAGCTTTAAACTTCAAGATTTTCCTAACAATAGGAAGAAAACTTTAAACCACCCACTGTTTTGGGATCCCTGGATTCTCAAAGAAAAAAAAATAAACTACCCACCATTTAACAACAGAGGTTATACAGTAGCAGTTAGTTTGTTTTTATGTTTCATAAACTAATAGGAAAGGTGGCTGAAGGAAGGAGAGTTATCAGAAATCAATTTGAATGAATGACTATGGATGAAGCTAGAAAAGAACTAATCCTATGGAGAAAACAAACCAAGTATATCCAGCGTTGTCACGTAGTAAAGTCGTAGGTACAAGGAAAGGGCTGATTCTGAATCTATGATTTGAGAAGACTCTCAGCTAGATAAAGCTAATTCACCTCTATGGTATCAGGGCACAGTTTAAAGTACTTCGGTGTAATATGAGAAGTGACAGTCTTTCCCACACTGTGGAACATTACTCTAGTGTCTGTGGTGGCTCCTGGGAGTCTGTGGTAGACCCCCGTATGCTATGTGTGCACCTGGACAGAGGCCAAAGTAGTAGTGACACCATTTAGTTGAGGCTATAGTATTTGCCGGCAACTGTGATTCCCAGTAAATGTGGAATAATTGTCCACCATTCCTCCTCAACATTTTGGAACCCAGCAGGAATGGTGGTGGTCAGAGGGCATAGAACTGCCTGGTGGGTATCCAAGAATGTCAGTGATTACATGGCTACAGATCAGCTCCACATTCATGAGGAAGTGTGAGATACTATTATGTGACCACTTGGGGACTGTCCAAAAACACTTTCTAGAATCTCTGCAGGCTTTGAGGACTTACATAGGGAGGTGATGTCAAGAACCAGTGAAATTTGAATAAGTAATGCAAATACTGCCCTATTTATACAGTTCTTGAGAAGCTTGTGTAGCTAATATGTGAACAATTACATTTTTTGGTGGTAAAATATGTAACCATTAAAAATAATTTCCAGAAATCTCAATATAAATGAAAAAGCTTTTTACAATCGTATATGTAAATAAATATATCTAGCTAGATCTGTCTTTATATTTATTAATTCAGCAAGCTAAATCCCTAAATGGATTTTAACTATATATAGAGGTTGTGACCTAAAATGTAGTCTATATGGAGCACATGAAATTAACTTTGGATCCATGTAGCAACTCAGAAACTTTCTTATTTTGTATAATATTATGACACTTAAATATCTCCATGAGAAAAGTTCAGAATATGTTTTAATTTGTTTTTAAATTGATTTTAGTGGAAATTTTTGGTGGGGATTGAGGAATTTAAATGCTAATTAAGTTTTCTAAGGTTATTAATTCAATACATCCTTATTGTTGGTTACATACCATTCCTGGTGTTATAAATGGAACAATGAATAATATCAGGTAGTCATAAGTGTTTTGATAAAAAATAAAGTAAGGTGACAGAATAATAAGGATGATCAGAGAAATCCTAAGAATAACAAGATGATTTTTAAGTTATTGATCATATTTGTTTTCATTTATATTTTAGTATATTTAAATAAATTATACCAAATAGCCAACCTGAAGCCAAAAACTTGTTCTACAGTACATCTTAGTTTTAGTTCTACATAGTTAAGTAAAAGGTTTGAGAAAGCTTGAACTTCTGAAAGAAATGTGTATGTGTGTCTTTCAGGGTATATTTGAGTGTGTGTGTGTAACATACAAAGACAGACAAACTGTGGTTCTGAAAAACCCCCCAAAATCTATATTAATCCTTACATTCAAAAGCTATCCATGTACCCACAATGAACTATCAAAAAGAGAAATTAAGTAAACAATCTCATTTATAATAGCATCAAAAAGAATAACATACTTAGTAATATATTTAACCAAAGAAATGCAAGATCTGTACATTGAAAATTATAAAGCATTAATGAAAAGAATTAAAGAAGTAACAAATAAATGGGAAGTTATTCTGTGCTCATGTATTAGAAGAATTAATATTCTTAAAACGTCCATACTACCCAAAGCAATCAACAGATTCAGCACAATCTCTATCAGAATTTCCATGGTGTTTTTAAAGAGAAAAAAAACAATCCTAATTTATCTGGAACCCCAAAAGACCTTCAATAGCCAAAGCAATTTTGAAAAAGAACAAAGCTAGGAAGCAACACACTTCCTGACTCTAAATTATATTAAAAATCTATAGTAATTAAAACAGTATGGTATTAGTATAAAAACAGACCTATGTATATATTTTGGAATGTACAAAGCACGGTGGTTTTTTACTCAGCCTTTAAAAAGAAGGAATTCTTATCATTTGTAACAATATGGGAAAACCTTGAGGACATTATGCTAAGTGAAATAAAGAAAAATACTGCATAGTATCACATATGTGGATCTAAAAAAAAAAGTCAAACTCCTAGAAACAGAGAGTAGAAAATTGAAGTTTCCAAGGTTTTAGGGAGAACGGGGAGGATTCACAAAAACAGTACAAACATTTAGTTATAAGATAAATTAGTTCTGAGGATCTAGTGTATAACATGGTGACTATAGCTCATAATACTGTATTGCTTGTATAATTGAATTTACTAAGAAAAAAAAGAAAAAAAATGTGAACATGTGAGTTGATGGATGTGTTAATTCACTCAATAATGGGAATCTTTTCATAGTGTATACTTATATCAATTTATCACATTGTACACCTTAAATATCTTCCAATTTATTAAATCTGGGGAAAAACTAAAAAAAGAAATCTGAAATTTCCTCAATTTCACTCAAAAATGTGACTGCTTAAATAGTCATTAGGGGAGAAAAAGGGCTGCCAATACCTGAAATGAAAAGATGAGCTATATCAATATAAAGATCATATTGAAGTCTGTTATTAATTCAACAAAGCCCTCAAAATTCTTAATGGAGGTAGCACATTTTATAAAGGATGAAGGAGGCTATAAATACAATAAAATGAAGGACAAGAGTAGAGGTGAATACGCATTTATCTGCAACATACCTTTTCACTTTCAATTACCTACTGTTATTTATGAGTGTCATATTTGCCATTACTAGTGATAAATCACGTTTGCCACTTCAGATTATAAGCATCGATTTGTAATTGAGTTGTTCTTCATGAGACAACTGTATATATTATGCCTCAGGGTGACTGACAGCAAGGATTAAATACAAAAGTCTGAAAGAACAATAGTTATGGCATAAAACAAGAATGGTTACAAAGTAGAAGATTTTTACAGTTCTGAATTATAATTATAGAAAATTATTGCAAATCCCACTATTTGTTTCTATCAAGTGTTTCAGATGATTAATCGTTATTTTAAGCAATGGTGAAAAATACTTCTAGTGTTACGAATAGAAGGTTTCAAAAATTTATATATATCACACTTGCAACATATTAAAATTTACGTAAGAAAAGTGAGCCGAAGAAATACCTTAAAGTATTTTAGGGCAAAGATCTCTGCTTCTGGCTATGATGCAGGCATTGGTACTGGGCTAGTCTTCCTGCTGTAGTCAACAGTAAAATTGTACAAACTATGTAAGATAACTTTTACCAGGCTGTGTACAACTGACAATACAAGATTTTAATCCCTAAGAGAAGGGACATTCTCAAGGTAAGCCCCAGGGTTAGCCTGGCCCAAGGAAAATTTCTTAATTTCAGTTGCAGCATTCTGAATCCAGTGCAACGACTGAAGCAGAGCCCTAGTAGAAAGCAGAGTTTTGAGTTCAGGGCAGAGTAAAATAATTGGATTCAGCTAGATGCAGCACTATAAAGGAAAGATCTGTACAGAAACAGAGCCCAGAGCTCAGTATGAAAGTTTCATCCAAGTCCTTGGCAGAAGTCTGTACTACACATAGGTAAGAGACCACCACAGGTTTAGAAAGTGGCTGGTATGGGATGGAGATTGCAAAAAAAGATACTAAAGGCTAAGCAGTGCTGGAAACATTAGGATCCAGCCAAAGTGGAGAAACCTTAAATCTTCATTATTGTCTTTACCATCCAATTCCAATTGAGACATAGGAAGAGGATGCCTTAGTAATAAGGATTATGTCCTAGAGTAAGAACAGAGACTCTTAAGCTCTTACAATATTACAATACAAATATTACAATACAAATATTACAATACAAAATTAAGCTCTTACAATATTAACATAGGACCAAAGACTTTGAAAGGTAAGTTCTAACAGGTTAGAGAAGCATGATGAACACTGTGGGCTTTCCACAGATCTGCCCTACCAAATTGTAAAACCAACTCTATACAAGTTCAAGGTGAGCATCCAGTTAGCAACCCATGTAATAGAACAAAAATCAATACTTTGCAGAGAAAGACAATGGAAGTTATAGTATCTACATAGTGTAATTCACAATGTCCCCATATATAATCACTAATGTCAGAAGTATAAAGAAGCAGGAAAATAGACCCCATTTTTTTAAGCAATCCATAAAAACTTACCTAATGGTGGCATAACATTGGGAAGAGTAGACAAAGACTTAAAACAGCATTAACACTTTAAAAATCAGAATCTAAGGAAAATATTACCTTAAAGAATAACCAAATAAATATACCAGCAGAAAATGGAAATAATGAAATATAATAGCATAGAAATTCTAGAACTTAAAAAATGCTTCAGGCAATTAAAAAATTACTATATGTGCTTCACTGTGTTGCACATGGCAGAAGAAAGAGGAAATGAATACAAGGCTATATCAACAAAAAATTGACTTCAAAGAAAAATGAAAAGAGTTCCAAAATTTTCCTAAATAATATCAAATGGTCCAACATACACGTAATTTGAGATTGAAAGGAGAAGAAAGTGACTACTGGGTAGAAAAAAAATATTTGAAAAAATATTTAGGTATAAAATTTCTCAAATGTTATTAAAAACTTTGATCTATAAATTTAATAAATTCAGCAAATCCTGAGCAAGATAAGTATGAAAGAACCAACACACCAAAGCAAATCATAACCAAATTTCTGTAAGTTAAAGTTTAAATCTTGAAATAAAAGAGAAAAGAAACACAGTACATGAGAGGAAATAGGATGAATGACATCTGTCTTCTCATTGGGAAAATAGAGAGAAGGATAGAAATAATAAAATGATATCTTTAAAGTTCTGAATGAAAAAAAAATCTATCAATCTACAATTTATTATTCAGCAAAACTATCTGATAGAAACAAGAGTGAAAAACCTTTATAGACAAATTAAATAACTGAGAAAGTATGTCTTTAGCTGTACTGAATTACATGAAATGCTTCAAGGTGTTTTTAGGATGAAGGGAAAGATGCTTCAGAAAGGAATGAAGAGCCCTAGAAATAGTAATTAAATGGATAAACATAGTAGTATTTGTATTTGTTCTTTTTAAATTCTCTTAAAATGACTAAAAATAATATGGTTGTAATGTGGGGTTAATAATGTATACAGAAATATAAATAACAACAATAGTGCAAAAGAAAAGAAGTAGGTAAACTAAATGATAATATTGTAAGTTATAATATTCCAGAAATGGAGATTTTGAAGTGTAAACTATAATAAGGAAAGTAGGAAGAGAGAATTGTGACTTGGGAACTGAGTAGTGAGTATAAAAAGTGTGAAATGGTAAAATATTGACCCTAATACATGCATAAATTAAGCATGCTAACCCTAAAGCTACTGCTAAATATAATCAAAAAGAGGTAAAGATAAGCCAGTAGAGAATAAAAAATGGAATACTAAGAATATTCTATAGTATAGGAATAAAAAATTCTTTTACTACTCATAAAACAGCATTTCGTTTTCAATACTGTTCTGAACACTTTTGACACTTCTGATCACCAAGTGTGTAAGGGTTTCCTCCCACCACGAAATTCTCAAACACTAGCTGAGTGTTTTATAATTTAGCTAAAATCCGATACTAACTGAAGATAACATCAGATCTCACAGGTTAAGGGTTCAGTCCCACCAGACTGCTCCTAACTTCAGATGCTAATCAAGAGTCCGTGTTGTTATCTGTGCTTCTGAATGACTAGCTATAAATTGGAGGTACCAACAATCCCCTCCTGGGGTGCAATTAATTTGTTGAGTGGCTCATAGAACTGACAGAGAGGGTTCGCTTAATAGATTACTGGTTTATTAGAATATAACTCAGGAACAGCCAGATGGAAGACATACATAGGGCAAGGCCTGTAGAAAGGAGCACAGAGCTTTCATGCTGTCCCTAGGGTGTCCCATTTTTAGCACTTCTGTGCATTCACCAACCTGGAGGCTCTCTGAACCCCATCCATTCCGGTTTTTTTGGAGGCTCCATTACTTGTCATGATGATTAAATCATTGACCATCAGTGATTAGTTCAACCTCCCCAGAAAGTGTGGGGAGGAAGTGAAAGTTCCAACCCTCTAATGTCAAGGTCAGTTCTTTTGGCCAACAACACCCATCCTTATCGGTTTTTCAAAAGCCTTTTCCTTAACATAATTTGGGTGTCTTTGAAAGGGGCTTGTTATGAATAAGAAAAGACTTTTTCTCCTTTAAAGCTCTTATCACAGAGAAAATTCCACCAGGTTTTAAGAGTTCTGTGCCAGGAAAAGGGATGAAAACCAAATATATATTTCTTACTATGAATCACAATATCACATCAATTGACCCCAGAAAAGCTAAGAAATTTGCTCTGGTTTATGCAGCAAGACAAACATATTACATTTAAAACCTAAGAATGAATAGGAGGAGAAAAAAAGTATTGTAATTTTCTGATGATAGATATGATTATCCACATAGAAAATGCAAGAGAATCTACAGATAAACATTTAGAACAAACACAAATTCATCAATATACTAAACACCAGATAAGCATAAAAACTCCAGTGATATTCCTGTATGATAGCAAAAAAAAAAAAAAGAAAAAAGAAAAAACAAAACACTAGCAGCTCTAAAAAAATACCATTTACATTAGTAAAAAATATATAAAGAAATTAAGAATCTAACAAAATATGTGCAAGTTCTTTCAGGAGAAATTAAAAAATATAATTTAAAGAGTTGAAATAATGCTAAAATAGTATAAATATTCTATTTTCTGGATAGTAAAACTGTATTCACTATTGTAATGAGTTATAAAATTCCAATTCCAATAAAAATCCTTCAAGCTAATTCCAAATTCATGTGGAAAGCAGAGTGAAGGTAATCCAAGTCATACCTGAAGAAGACAATGATTGAGGAGCTGAGGATACAACCTATAAGACATTAAGACTCATTATAAAGCTATAATAGTTTTGCAGTGCCTGGGTGGCTCAGTTGGTTGAGCGTCCGACTTCAGCTCAGGTCATGATCTCCTGCCTCGTCAGTTCGAGCCCCAAATCAGGCTCTGTGCTGACAGCTTAGAGCCTAGAGCCTGCTTCAGATTCTGTGCCTCCCTCTCTCTCTGCCCCAACCCACTAGCATTGTCTCTGTCTCTCTGAAAAATAAATAAACATTAAAAAAAAGTTTCTTTAAGAAAAGCTATAATAGTTTAAAAAATATTGTAGTATTGGTACAGGGAGAGAAAATAGAATTGTAAAATAAAATAGGTCAAAAACAAACCCCTGCATATACAGACATTTGATATTATGTAGACTGAGCATTATAAACATGGGAAGGAAAGATTACTCCATAAATGATACCATGAAAACTGATAATTCTTTATGTGTATTCTTTCTTTCTTTATATATATATATATATATATATATATATATATGTATGTATTTTATGTATATCTTTTATATATATGTGTTTACTACTTCACACTACACACAAAAATTAACTTAATAATAATATAAGACTAGTACATAGGAAGAAATATTTTTTTAATTTTTAACACTATTTTTGAAAGAGACAAAGTACTAGTGGGGAAGGGGCAGAGAGAGAGGGAGACACAGAATCTGAAGATGGCTCCAGGCTTTGAGCTGTCAACCCAGAGCCCGAGGCTGGGCTTGAACCCAGGAATTGTGAGAAATAGTGAACAGTGCTAGAATAATTGTACATAATTAAAAATGTAAATTTATATCTCTTATACTTTACATCACACTCAATCTCTAATGAATTAGATATGTGACCATTTTAACAACGTGGAAGACATAAAAAAGTGGGTTATTGAAATGTGGTACAAGGAAAACTTCTAAACCATGATAAAAGATATGATGAAATATTAAATAAAAATTAAAAACTACTTAATAGTAACTGAAGTGAAGGGGAGCAGAATATACCACCCCAGAAGAAAAGCAAGCAAAATTAATACAAATAGCAAAATAGGAAGATATTTATAGAAGATAAAACATAGAATTGTGTATCTATAGCATATATAAATATATATCATATAATATATAATATACATGTTATAGATATATATCTTAAAATCAATAAGATGTAGGAGAAAGATCAGAAAGACAATTGGAGAAAGAATTTGAAAAGCCAATTGAAAGACAATACATATGAGTGATGGAAATAAAGAGTTTTGTTGGAGGTCATTAACTTTTTTTTAATTGTGATATAATTTACATACAGTGCTATAATTCAGGTGTACAGTATAATAATTCAACAATTGTATAGATTATGCAGTGCTCATCAAGATAAGTATACTCTTGATCCCCCTTATTTTACCTTCTACCCACCCATCTTCCCTCTGACAACCAGCAGGTTGTTCTCTGTATATCAAAGTCTGGCATTTTGTTTTGTTTTGTTTTTCCTCCCCCTTTCTCTCTCTCTCTCTCTCTCTCTCTCTCTCTCTCTCTCTCTCTCTTTAGTGTGATTGTTTATTTTTTCTTTATTTTTTCTTCCATGATTTTATTTAAATACAGGTTAATTTAATATAGTGGTGTATTGGTTTCAGGAGTAGAATTTAGATATTCATCACTTACATATAACACCCAGTGGTCATCACAACAAGTGCCTTCCTTAATGCCCATCACCCAGTTAGCCCATCCCCCCATCCACTTCCCTTCCAGCAACCCTCAGTTTGTTCTCTATAGTAAGACTCTCTTATGTTTTGCTTCCTTCTCTGTTTTTATCTTATTTTTCCTTCCCCTCCCTGATGTTCATCAGTGTTCTTAAATTCCATATATGAATGAAATCATATGGTATTTTTCTTTCTCTGACATATTTCACTTAGCATTTTACCCTCTAGATCCATCCATATTGTTGCCAATAGCAAGACCTCATCCTTTGTATGGCTGAGCAATATTCCATTCTATATATAAACCACATCTTCTTTATGCATTCTTTTATGGATGGACCCTTGCATTGCTTCCATATGTTGGCCATTGTAAATAATGCTGCAATAAACACAGGGTTGGATATAACTTTTTGAATTAGTATTTTTGTTTTCTTTGGCTAAGTAGCATAAAGTTTTATATTTAAAATCATGAACATTTAAAGAAAACATTAAGTACTGGTTTTTGTTGGTGTTCTTGTTATTTTGGGTTGTGAGGACTGACAAAATACAGAATATTAAAAGATAGATAATATCTAGTGTTTTCACAAGCTTTGGAGAATGAACGCTTTTTTACCTGGTTTGTCAACTTAAATAAAGAGGTAAACTGAGGCAAGCCCAGATTATCAGAAATTGAGTTTGCTCAAGAATAGTAGAGGAATTGCATTTTGGGAAACACATGCTGTAGCAAGCTGTAGGTGAGTTCTTTGAGGGTTTGGGCAGGCTGTGTGTACAGGCAAGGAGTGCAGAGAGGGGAAAGTCCACCCAGGATCCCAGCAGTTAAGTTCATTGGCTTGAAGGTGTGGAGGGATTCTTGGCAGATGTTTACTGCTCATGAGATAAGTTTTGGTGTTCTGTAAATTAGGTATTCACAGGAAATCAGTCTCTTAGTTCTGAAGTTTCATTCTTCTGAGATGCACACGTGAGATTCTCTATTTCATATCCTCCAATTCCATTTTAGATTGAAATCTTTTCACAGTTTGTTTTATTTAAGATTAATAATTGCTGTTTCCAGAAAACAGTTTGACCTAAGGTTTAAAAGCCTTTGGCTAAGGTTCTCCAATTCTAGAGTTTCACTTAAAAAATACACACACACACACACACACACACACACACACACACACACACACACTACATACCAGCAAACTGGTCCATTGTGGCAATGTTTAGAACTAAGGGAGGGGCACCTGGGTGGCTCAGTGGGTTAAGCGTCAGACTTCGGCTCAGGTCATGATCTCGTGGTACATGAGTTGGAGTCTCGCGTCAGGCTGTGTGCTGACGGCTCAGAGCCTGGAGCCTGTTTCTGATTCTGTGTCTCCCTCTCTGCGTGACCCTCCCCCATTCGTGTTCTGTCACTCTCTGTCTCAAAAATAAATAAACGTTAAAAAATTTAAAAAAAAAAGAACTAAGGGAAAGAATATATATCCTTCAGAATCAGATGTGACATGATATAGCTATCCACTCAAATAAAAAGATCCATGATTAGTCTTGGAAATTTATCTATGATATATTGAGTTAAAAAACTTATTGTTACAAATCAATATATGCAACATTATCCCACTTAGTTTGTTGATTTAATATTAGTTTATGAATTTGTTAAATATAACTAAATATAAACACAAATATATGAGTTTTCTAGTGAGAAGACATCAGTTAACATCTTCCCACCTGTCAAAAATTGGTTATCAGAGAGAAGGGTTTCATTTTTATCATGCGATTATGTGGGTTCTTATTCCACTTTCTTCATGTTCTTTGTCTTCTAAGTTTACAACAATACATGCATTAAATATTAGAAAACATAAATAAAATTTGTAAAAATTAAAACCATGCCATTTCTTGCTGATTATTTTCACCAAAGGAGGAAAGAATTTTACCTAGATTTATCTTTGGCTTTGGAATTGGAAGCTTCTGGGAGCTTTCAGCTGTGTCTTTTGCATTTTCTATAATCATTGCCCAGAGCATAGCAACTGAAGGTAAAGGTAAATAAATTGGTCACATTTCTTTAGCCAAAGCTTTCTCTAGATTTATGAAATAAATGAAACATAATACATCCAATCTGACTCTTTTGGCCACTCTGAAAGTGGATAATGATTCTTACTGCCAAATTAATCACAGAAACCTCCACTCTGATGTATTTGATATGCAAAATGGATGAAGCCACTTTCAGCTACCTGTTCAATCCAAAGGAAATAGCATATATTTTGAGACATTTTGTTGGAAAATTCTATTTAACTGGAGCTTTTGAGAATAACTATTGTGATTCTTTTATTTGGGGAAACAGGAAGAAAAGAAAATGTAATCACCATTACGGCAAATACTGGACTAGTTGTTTTTTGTAATTAAAAAAATATATATTTGCTATGATCTTCTTAAAAAGGTATGGTTTTCTTGATTGTATAAATAGGAAATGTAATCAGAGAATATATGACTAATCGAAGCCATCCATTTAGGAAAAGAGAAAAGTAAAATTTATGCATAGTCATTTTATTATTTTTTAAAATTTGAATACCCATGACTTTGT
Source organism: Felis catus (assembly GCF_018350175.1). Lineage (NCBI taxonomy): Eukaryota > Metazoa > Chordata > Mammalia > Carnivora > Felidae > Felis > Felis catus. Next base: position 83,947,389 of record NC_058377.1, on the reverse strand, counting down.
TTTTTTTTTTGCTGGAGGAAAGACTAGGAAAGTGGTTGGCATGATTATAAATGTCTCATTTTTTTGCCAAATGGGGTTAAAAGTCTATCTCTTGAGTAACACATGCAAATAACCCTGAATCTCCATTTTTTCCCCTATATTGCCATTTCTGTAAAGCAAGAGGACCACTTTTTCTTGGAATTTATCTGACACTCCTGTTTTGTAAGAATTCAGTTATCTGGGGCAGACCAATCTAAAGAGGAATTTGTTTTCAGAACATGCAAGAATAAGATCACCTTTATTTAAAAAATATTTCCAGAAGATCCAGAAAATTGTGTACATGAGGTTCTAAGCCTTTATAAGAGAGTAAATAAAAAACTTCCCTTAGATGGTAATAGTCAATTTTCTGTCTTTAGATTAATGAAAGGAATTATAGAGTATGGGAAGCATATAAATCAAAGTCAGACCATGTTAACCTGAAAATAGAAAGCTGCAATGAGGCAAATGAGTCTTTACTTGGGGTCAAAGAATTGCAATTCAGGGAATACAGATTCAAGTAGAAATTGAAATACTGCCCTGCTTGTAGGGTGAAAGCAAGAGTTTGGTTTTTGTTTTTGTTTCGTACATTTTTTTTTTACATTTTCTTAACTTTATTTGTTTTGAGAGAGAGAATGGGGAAGAGGCAGAGAGAGGGAGAGAGAGAATCCCAAGCAGGCTCCACACTGTCAGTGCAGAGCCCAGTGCAGGGCTCGAACCCATGAACCATGAGATCATGACCTGAGCCAAAACAAAGAACCAGCCATTCAACTGACTGAGCCACTCAGGTGCCCCTAAAATGGGAGTTTTTATAAAGGAAAGGAAGAGGGCAATTACCTGAGTTGAATAAAAGGAAAAAAAGTAAGTTTTCTGTGGGTTTTAACCAGAAAAACTACTCTGGGTTATACATTGACTGACTACCGATGCTATCTTCAGAAAGACCACAACCATCGGTCTTGTGATCAGGATGTCCATTCTCCTGCTGACTTTTCAAATAATTGCTTAAAATAATTGTCATTTTTCCCAGTCCAGAGGTTTTGGCTCATTTCAAACAGACAGCTAAAACAGTTTTGGCCACTTCAGTTCCATTTTAAAATGGCTCCAGTCATGTCAGTATTTCACATTGGAATAAATCTAGTTGTTTATTTAACTTAGATGAACTGGGTTTTCATGTACAAACTCTACTGAACTCAAGTCTGCCTTGAAGTTTTGTCTTGTCCACCAAAAAATGAAAAAAAACTAACCAATTCCAAAATACTGCAAGTAATGTAGTTTTACTAACGAGGCTCTGGGAGGTAAAGAGAAGTCTGCTTGCTACTAGATAAAGTAAACAAAATGCCCATTAAATGTATGTGTTTATTCCCCAATATTCCTTTCCATTAAGCAAATTTATCTTTCTGATCTTTCTTTCACCATTTGTATTAGTTTTCTAAGGCTGTCATACAAACTACCATAGAATAGGAGACAACAGAAATTTGATTTTTCACAGTCCTGGATACTAGAAACAAAGATCAAGGTGTCAGCAGGTTTGGTATCTCCTAAGTCTCCTCTCCTTGGCTTGCAGACGGCCACCCTCTCCCTGTGTCCTCACATGGTGTTTTCTCTGTATGTGTGCATTCCTGGGGTCTCTCTTTTATAAGTACTCCAGTCATGTGGGATTTGAGCCCAACCCTTTGGACCTCCTTTTAACTTAATCACCTTTTTGAAGGCCCTATCTCCAAATATAATTACTTAGATTAAGACTAATCCATATTGCCTCATTTAACTTTAATTACCTCTTTAAAAGGCTTATCTTCAAATACAGTTACAGTTCTTAGACACTAAGTGTTGGTATTTTAATGTATGAATTCCGGGAGGACACAAGTCACTCCTTAATACCATCTTTCAATATTTTCCTATATTAAGAAATCCAGCTCTGGATTTTTGTCTTTATATCCCACTCAGCAAAACAAAACCACCAGTTAACCAAACATCATTTTCATTAAGATAAGTTTTAAGAATTCTTGCATGATTTCTACAATGACCCGTTTTAAAAAACACACAGAGTCCATATATAATTTCCCAAGAGGGCCCTTCGTATGGTCTTAGACCTAATTCCAAAAGATATTTCTAAGATATTCATCCATCTTCCTAAGAGGAATGCTATTGCTAAGATTGTTCTCCTTATAGTTTTAGCTTTCCCTGAAAAAAAAAAAAATACTGTCTTTGGAAAGCCTACTACAAGTTTCCTCTGTAAGGCATAGGTACAGGGAATATAAATGTATTGTTATATGGGCTTCTTTCAAATATAGTCTCAAATTCCCCTGTCCCTCGTATCTTTCTCTCTTCCCTCAACCACATATTTACTAACCCTCAGTACTCTTCATCCTACCCTTATATTGGCTATAAAATTCACCACCTTTTAAAAATTCTTAGGTCCCATTATAATTCATGTGTACTGTGAAATTACTTCCTAGGTGATATTCTCCGACTTCCAAACTTTTGATACTCCAAGTTATATTTTACATTGCTATTAGAAGTTATTTCCTTAAATAAAAAAAAATAAATACTGTTACTCTTCACAAGAAACTGCTCTCCATGATTGTTAGAAAATAAACCAATAAACCAAACTACTCTGAAACCCCTCCAATATCTGACAATTTGATTTTCAGTTAATTCTTTTTTTTAATGTTTATTTATTTTTGAGAGGGAGAGAGACAGAGCATGAGCAGGGTAAGGGCAGAGAGAGAGAGAGGGAGACACAGAATCCAAAGCAGGTTCCAGGCTCCGAACTGTCAGCACGGGCCCTGATGCGGGGCTCAAACTCACAAACCGTGAGATCATGACCTGAGCCGAAGTTGGATGCTTAACCCACTGAGCCACCCAGGTGCCCCTCAGTTAATTCTTTATTTAGCTACGTTTTATTACACTGTTCAAATATGATAATATTATTACTAACCTCTGCCTTCTTTCCCTTCAATGTTCTGGAGGCTTTCTCTCTTCTGTGCCTCTTACGCCAGTGGTTCTCGAAGTGTGTGATTATTACTTTACACTGTCCCCAAGACACATTCTGCAAGGTCTCCAAGGCTAAGATTATGTCATATTAATATTAAGATAGTCCATGTCTTTTCAATCTCTTTCTCACATGAGTGTAAAGTTGAGTTTTCCGGAGACTAGGTTTCCGGAAAATGGGTTTATTATTTTCTTTTAAAATAAATTAGTAAATGCACATTTTAAATTTTTAGCAGTTTTAATTTATAATATGAGAATATCAATAGATACATGCACATTTTTTAATGTCCTTTTTGGTGCTAAATAATTTTCTAAGGGTAAAGGGTTTTTGAGACCTAAAGGTTTAAGGACAATTGGCTAAAGCTGTTTCCTTTCATTGAAATGTACTTTCTTCTTTTTCTGGTTGTGACTTTCTATATGTTGTTTAAGATTCTTCTGTCTGTTACTCAAAGACTACTTGTTATAAAAACTTCCTAGACCCCACTTCAATACTATGAAAACTCACTCCCATCTATAGAGTTTATTATTCAATTCTAGTATACAGGGACAGAGATTTCACAATTGCTAACCCACATCTCTATGGGAGACAACTTTATCAACTAAAGGATGGAGTGTATGTACTGTTTCTTTTTGCCTTTAGGAGTTCAGACTCCACTTATTTCAGCACTTTTTACCCCCTATCCTGTCAGTGAGGCTGTTTCATATATTTCTAATCCAATTAGCCTTTTTTTTTTTTCCTCTTTGCCACGGTCTACTATCCACCCTGGGAAGCTTCAGCTTTCTAAATAGTTTTTTTTTTTTAATTTAAGTCATATACATTAACATTTACTCTTTGTGCTGTTCAATTTTATGGATTTTGACAAATTCTTAATGTTACATACCCACTGTGATGGCATCATACAGAATAGTTTCAGTATCCTAAAAACTCCCTTGTGCTTCTAATATTATTAAACAACCCTCCACCCCTCCTACCCCTAACAGATCTGAACTCCTGGAAACTCCTGATCCATTTATAATATCAATTGTGGTAGGGTCCCCTCCCTAAGGAATGAAAAAACAAAAACAAAACTCAAGGCAACCTGGCTATATGTGTGCGTGACATGCCTCATGACCTTGTAACATGAGAGCACTTAATCAGACTGCATGTTTGTGTGTTACCATATATGGGAGACAAAGAAGTTGACAATCTATAAAAAACTATGCCACGTGGCATTTGGGGCTCAGTTCTTTGGGTACAAACCCAACTGAGACTTGCCGGCATGAATAAAATTGCTTCCTGGAAAGAAAGCCTCTGTGTCACAACTCTGTGCAAGAATCCTGCTACACTATGGTTTTGCTTTTTCAGAATGTCATATGAATGGATCAGTATGTAACCTTTTCAGACTGGCTTATTTCAGTTAGCAATATGCATTTAAGGTGCAGAGCTAGTATGACTTGCTAGCTCATTCTTTTTTATTGATGAATAGTATTCCATTGCGTGGCTGTGTCCTAGTTCACTCGTTTGCCTATTGAAGAAGACCTTGGGTGCCTCCATTCTGTAGTAAAATTACTGTGAAGATTTCCATGCAGGCTTTTGTGTAGACACAGATTTTGAAATGAGTTGGGTAAACACATAGGAGCACAATTCCTGGATGGTATGGGAAAACTGCTTAGTTTTGTAAGAAACCACCAAACTGTCTTCCAAAGCAACCATACCATTTGCATCCCTAACCACAATGAATGAGAGTTCCTGTTGTGTGACACCCTTACCAGCAATTAATATTGTCACCTTTTGTCTTTCTATTTCTATTTTTTCTCTTTCTTGTAGGTTTATTGTGGCATCTTCATCTATTTTTAATATATGTTCATTTTATATCTATATGAGAGTCATAGTTTTAACAACTTAAAGTATTGATAATTTTACTTCTGGTCTCTCTTTGGCCTGAATGTGCACTTTTTATTAATGATCTTGGAAACGGTCACAATATGCAATTATATAATCTTCTGAACAGAATATGGGTAGGTATCTGTGTGTGTGTGTTGATATGAAGCTGTTATTTATCACATTTAGTTATTTAGTTAGGCATATGGATTTAATTAAAAATCAGCAAGGTAATTTGATTTCGCTTTATTTTTTTCCCTGACATCCACCAATTACAAGAGGAGACAATAGAGATTAGTTCAATAGAACCATTGGTATTGATTTATTTTCTTCCAAAGTCTTAGAAGAATACATGTTTCATGAAATTATTGGAGTTAATGAGCAAATTTGTTGTTGAGTCTAAGATACTTGACAACACTAGAATATGGAAGAAACTCACGTGTGCTGTGATTTGTGCTAAGTTCCCTTATTTTTATATCTCATTTCAGTTGCTATTTAGAATTTCTATAATTTGGTAACACACTATTGAGGGCTTCTAGATTAACCTGAAATTTATATAGCTTAATCTGTGGTGCAAAATTTCAAGATATAAGTTTACAGGAAAAAGTTTTCAGGCTGATAATTCTAGAATTAGAAACAGTAAAGTTTCAAATGAAGAGTGATTGGAGTATACATGCTTATTGTTGGAGTGAATAAGCTGGGATTTGGGGGAAGCTCTCACACTTTTGATTAATATTTTACCATTCCCATATGAGCGTCAGCACTAAGATATTGATAAAGCGGTTCGACAATTCTTTTTACCAGAAGAGTCTGAGATTTATTTAAGGAAGTCAATACAGCTATAGGTTGCATTTGTTATAAAAATACTTTTTTTAAAAACTTAAGTAGTTGTTTAGGAATTGACCCAATGTGACACTAGAAAAGAGACAGGATGATTACACTAATAAGCCACTCAGTATGGGACGATTCTGTCCAACATGTCCTAGTACTACCAGCAAAAGCTAACTCCAATTCTCACTACCCAGTCAGACCCCTTAATGCCTTAGAGGTCTTTACATCCTATTCCTTTTGTTTGCTGAGCTGACTGCATGCAGATATGACAACCACTTGAGTTATTATGTAAGCTGTTGATTATCTATTTGATATTAAAAACCGTAATAACTAACTGATAGTTATATCTCCTGATTTATACATTAATCATCACATCTATGAAAGCAGGAGAGAGAAAAAATAGTGCAATCTACAATATTTAGGCTTTGTGGTCGCAGAGGCAAGAGTTTGAATGATGCTTTCCAGCTTCTGTTCTTGAGAAAGTTTTATAACTTCTTACAACTTCCTTTTGTTCACCTATAAAGTGGAGATGGTAGTATTTGCCTATTTCAGTTTTAGTTAAAATTTGGGGCGCCTGGGTGGCGCAGTCGGTTAAGCGTCCGACTTCAGCCAGGTCACGATCTCGCGGTCCGTGAGTTCGAGCCCCGCGTCAGGCTCTGGGCTGATGGCTCAGAGCCTGGAGCCTGTTTCCGATTCTGTGTCTCCCTCTCTCTCTGCCCCTCCCCCGTTCATGCTCTGTCTCTCTCTGTCCCAAAAATAAATAAAAAACGTTGAAAAAAAAAATTTAAAAAAAATAAAATTAAATGTAAGGAGTAGCACTCTATGATCACCTAAAAACGTCTCCCTTCTTCCTCAATTAGTAATTAATAATCATTTCTCCAGTGTTTCATTGTCACTTGCCAAATGACTCCTTTCTCTCCCCCCTAACCCTCCACCAAAACCTTTTAGAATGAGAAAATAATGTGTTTACACATTTTTCCTAGGGAAAAAATAGCAAAAGTACTATAAGAGATATTCCCCTCCCACCACAAAGAAACAGTACCGATGACTTCAAAGGGAAATTCTTTTCACATGTTTAAAGATCAGATGATTCCAATGATGTTACATCTTCCATAGTAACCAGATTGGACCATAGTCCTCAATACAGAAAAAAAGGCAATTTAAAAGTTATTTTTAAAGTTAGCATTACTTTACTACCAAACTGTGGCAAAGACTGCGCAAGAAAAGAAAATTATGGTTTTATTTTACTATAAGTATTGATGAAAACAATCACAAATAACATAATAGCAAATAAAATTCAGTAGGTCATTAAAAACCTAATACGTCAGGACCAAGTGTGTTTTGTAGCAGGAATACAATATGGGTCAACATCGGGAAATATATTAATATAACATAAATCAATGTAATGAAATAAATTGCATTTTATTTTATTGTAGGCTTACAATTATGAAAAGGGATTTTTTTTTAATTTCACCCATTCTTGATTTGAAACGTCTCAATAGGAAGGGAGGATTAACTGATCTTTCCTCAGTATGATATACCATGTATATTTCAAAAGAAGAGCCAATATCATGCTTAATAGGGACACACTAAAGTTAGGAATAAGGTAAAAATGCTCACCACCATCCATACTATTTAACATTGTATTACAATTTTAACCAATAATATTTCATAAAATAAATAACTTAAAGAATAAGAATTGGAAAGAAGAGGGCAAAATGATCACTACTTTCAGACAAAATGATTTACATATCTAGAAAACCAAGAGAATCAACTGAAAAAAAAATACTATGAATTATAATTCAATGAAGTTGTAAGGTAAAAAAATAAACAGAATTTAGTAAGTTTTATAGGTAGAAACAAAAAATAAATAATAGAAGTAAAGAAAATAAATTGTTATTGATAAAGATAAAATACTTGGAGATAGTTTTTAAAATGTGAAAACCTTAGTGGAAGAAACTTGGAAACAGTTGTTTTATAACTTTTAATGCTACATTGATAAAATAACAATCCTACGGATCCTAAGGATTCTAAAATTCATATGTGAAAACAAACAGGAAATATTAACAAAGTGAAGATGAGGGAGAGGGAGGAAGACTATTGAGGAAGAACTTTTCTTTACTATATAATAATGCTTTAATTACCAAAATATAGTAGTGGTGTTTGGGTAGATCAATAGGACAGTATAGAAAGCCTATGGAATAACTGGGTGATGGGGCAGTCAGCTATAAAAGATAAAGCTGGAGCAATGCTTCGTACTACACATCAGTATAAACTCCCAAGTTGAACAAGTACTTAAGTGTGAAAAATATATCATAGAAATTTTAGAAGAATATGTGGGAAGATTTTCCTATAATTTTAGAGTGAGGATGCCCTTACTTACTCAAAAGGCTAATTTTGGTAGATTTGGTTATTTAAAGACCAAAAATTTTTTCCAAAATTATATAAATGGGCCAAAGATATAAAAAGACAGCTCATAGAAAGAGTACAAATGTCCCTTAAACACAGAAAAAGATGCTGTTTCCTTTATGATAAAAGAACTGAAAATTAAAAATAATCCAGTACCAGATTTAATTTTGAGATCAACAAAAATTCTGACAGCCGTATTGGTGAGGTTATGGGAAAACGTATCTATTTCATATATCTCAGGTGAGATTACAATGGCTAATAAAGCAACTTGGCAATTTCTTTCTTCATGAGAAATGCTTCAACTTCTGATTCAACAATCCCACTGTTTAGGATTTATTCAACAGATATACTTGCATATGTATAAGATGCTTTGTGTGCATGTGTATTTTGTAAAAGAAGCCGAGATTCCGTCAATATGAGAATGATTAATCTATGGTTCATGTACAAGATGAAACATTATGTCATTGTAAAAAAAAAAAGATGAAGTTCTTTATTTACAAATATGGAAAGTTCTATAATATATGTTAAAAGAAAAGCAAGATTCAATAAAATCGTATATTTCTTGATGTATGGGAGGAAACTTACAATATGAATTCATATTTTCTTATACTTGCATAGAAACACTGAAAGGATACATAACAATTACAAGTTGTTTGTAGCTGGAAATGTGGCAGGGGCCTGAGGATAAAAGTGAGACTGAGATTTTTTTTTTTTTTACAGATGAGTTCTTTTTGCTTTACTTCTTTAAACCATGTGAACATATTTCTTTTTTTTTTTTTTTATTTTATCTTTGAGAGAGAGAGCACGTGCACAGCAGGGAAGAGGCAGAGAGAAAGAGAGGGAGACACAGAATCCAAAGCAGGCTCCAGATTCTAGGCTCTGAGCTGTCAGCACAAAGCCCAATGTGGGGCTTGAACCCATGCACCGCGAGATTATGACCTGAGCCAAAGTCAGATGCTTAACCCGCTGAGCCACCTAGGTGCCCCAACATATTTCTTAATCAAATTTTTTTCCAGTATGGGTCTTGACAAATTTTTTTTCTACCATACTGGGGTCAAATACTTAGGCTTGTATGTTGCCCCCTGGAAAAGACAAAAGTGATCCTGTAACCACTGGTTCCTTCACACAAATTTCACTTTTGAAAATAAAATTAGTGATGTGCTCTGACTATTCACTCTCAAGAAACAAAGCCTAGTTTGCCTTTTGTATTCCCTGCTGGGCTTTTAGCTGACTGACACCTGGAATGCTCTGGGTTTACCTGTGTTTGCAGGCAAGCATCCAGCACTTATTTTCGAATATATTTCCTTCTCCCCTGAATGTTGAAAAGATCCCTCCAGGTAAAACTCCAGGAAGACAGGCTTCCTTTGGTTCTTGCCAGAAATGTCAAATGCAGGCTATAGCTCTGGAGATATATGTGTGTGCATATATATATATATGCACACACATATACACACACATACGTATACACATATGTATATGTGTATACATATACATATAATATATATATATATTTGAGGTACACACACACACACATATATATATAATATATATATAATTGAGGTACATTGTTGGAAGGAATGAAAATTGGTACAGACACTGTGGAAAACAATATAAAGTCTACTCAAAAAATTAAAACTAGAAATAGCATGTGTTCCAGTAATTCCACTACTGGGTATCTATCCAAAGAAAACAAAACATGAGTTCAAAAAGATACATGCATCCCTATGTTTATTGCAGCATTATTTATAATAGTCAAGATATGGAAGCAACCGAAGTGTCTACTGATAGATGAATGAATAAAAACTATGGTGTATATATAATGGAATATATATATACTATGATCTATGAATTATGTACCTATATATATATATATAATTATATATATAAATCATATATAATATCTATAAAATATATAATGAATTATTACTCAGACATAAAAAAGAATGTGATCTTGCCATTTACAACAACATAGACAGACCTGGAGGTTATTATGCCAAGTGAAATAAGTCAGTCAGAGAAAGACAAATACCATATGATTTCATTCATATGTGGAATTTAAGAAGCAAAACAAATGAACAAAAAAAGAAAGAAAGAGACAGGCAAAAAAACACTCTTAAATCAGAGAATAAACTGATGGTTACCACAGAGGAGGGTAAAATAAAAGGGATTAAGAGTACACTTATCAAGATGAGCACTGAGTAATGTATAGAACTGTTGAATCATTATATTATACACCTGAAACTAATATAACCCTGTATGTCAACTATACTTCAGTAAATAAAAAATGTTTAAAAAAGATGAGTTGTATCACCTCTTCTTCCTGAACATGATCTCCTTCCTGAGAGGATGGGTTTTTAAATATGAAGAGAAAATGACCATGTTGCTAAAATCAGGCATTTTTTATTGCTTAACCACACATGATACCAAATGAAAAGTGAAGAACTATTCTGAATATAGTCAATGGGAAATAAGCACTAAATCATAAAGTATGCTCGAACAATTTGCTGAAGAAAAAGAACCTATTCAGTTTTATTTCTTAGCTTCATTTCAGATTTCCTCTCATTATATATCAAATATTAAGAGTTGAGAAATTAAATAAATTGGTTATGACATTTCCTTTAAGTGTTCCCTTAAAAACAAAGTCTCTAAAACAACATTATTTTGCAAATATTCATGAAGTGCTTCATAATTCTCATAATTCTTACTGAAGTTGCAAGAACAGACACCCAGATATACAGACAGTTATCTGGGATAAAATAATGTAGCTATTATAATATATTTATACCTCTTTGTTAATGCACACACACAAAAAATGTGGCATAGATAATGGTAAAATGAGGTGCCATGAACAAGAGCCACTTAATTTTCTCTGTATCAGTTCGAGTAAATCAAGGAAATGGATTGAAATGAAGGATCTCTTACAGAATTAAACTTTATATAATTGGGGGGAAATGGGGAACATGGGCTTCCAAGGGGAGTTAGAGGATCCCAGGAAAGTCCCTAATGTTCTCCTTTGAAGCAACTGCACTGGAGGGCAGGGTGGAGCTGCAGGGAAATCAGGATTCAGACATGCCTGGTCCATGGTGTGAAACTATAAAGGGAAATGGTGAAGTCTTTGGAAAGCTGTTTCCTCCCAGTCTTGTTGTTGTTGGTTAGTGGAGCTAGTGGTTGGGAGAAAGAGCTGGGACCGAGGACAGGAGAGGAGGAAAACAAACTGAAATTCACTAGCATGTCTGTGTCTGTCTCGCTGCAGGGAGGGGCAAGGATAAATTCAAACACATGGGCATCTCCATACCTGGCTCTCACTGTATCTAACCATGACAGTCTTCAGAGAATAAGGGCTGCCAACTCACTCTGCTTTGCAAATCTTACATAAATTTCACTTCTGTACCAACAGTAAACTTAGATCATACACAGTAGAAGATTCTGAGAAATGCAGTGTCAGTGTAGCCAAGCTGACACTGAATGGTAGGACTACACAGTGCAGTTCAGTAAATAGGTAGTGAGTACTCTGCACCAGGTGCAAATCTTGTGTTCAGCGATGAAAGACACCGTTAATCTCCTCACCTAGCAAACCATTTATTAAAAGGAAAAAATATGAAAAAGATATTGTAGTTAACGTAAGAAGAGTAACTCTGTCTGACACTGATAGTTGGGTAACTCATCACGGTACACAATCCATTTCTCTCTGGCCATTATCTCTACCAGAGAAGATGGAAAAACTAATTAATTGGTTTGACAGACTCCTTTTTACCTTGGAGAATCATATGACATAACTGTTGCAATTTAGATCTAATTGAAACTTGATACGGTGCTTTGGGAAGGCATAGTTTTTTCCTGGTGATGAAGAGAAGCACTACCCTCATTAATGGCTTTTAATATGGATGTGAGTCCTTGTGCTTCTTCAGAAAGGCCAAGAGCATTCCAGAGATGCTGGATCCAGAGATTGCTGATCCACAAAATAAATGCTAATAGACCCCATATTCTAGATTTCTTAAATACATGTATTTAATATTCATGTATTTAAGCCCTTGTTCTTAAAGTTTCCCATTACTTGAAGTTAAATTCATTCCTATTTCAGTTATAGAATTAGCTGTATAAAAGACAAGAGAAAATAAAATCAAGAACAGCTTCCTTAAGAAGGGGACAGCTTAATTCGCTTTTGAATGGTAAATCAAAAATGCGGAGGTGGATTCAGGTAGAAAACTGTATCCAGATTTGTAAATATGAAATGCCACAATATATAAGGTCCATTACATTAAGCCAAAGTTAATTTTCAAAGCTCCTCCATGTCCGCCCAAAATCAGTATACATCTTCCACTTGAAAATTAAGGGAAATAAACAGATCTAATGAGTTTTAACCTTCCCTAATGGCATTGAAATCTAAGTAGAGCAATATTTAGTGAATGTTCCATCACTGATATTGGTTGAGTGGTTTGGTTGAGTGTTTCTCTCCACTGGTCTGGAGAGAAACATTCAGTACTGGAAATTGTTGGTAAGGCCAACAGACTATTGGTTAAAATTTAAATGAGGGAAATCAGGGGCTGGTTATAATCAGTAGCTGAGAAAATATAATATTGTGTTGGTATGTAGGCCAGCCCTTCTTCATGCATAAAGGCAGATATTAATTTCTCACCATAGTCCTCTGCTGATCCCAGTCTCACTCCATAGAATCTTCCTTAGAATTATATAAAAACAAAACAAAACAAACAAACAAACAAAAGATTCAGTCATGATCTTGTAATATCATCAGAAATCTGGAATTTGAAAAGCTTGGAATAATGCTTACATTTCAGGTCAATATAGAAACACAGGTCTTGCTGAAATAAGAGTTTAGTGATGGACAGAATATAGGCTTATTTTTTAATGTATTTATTTTGAGAGAGACAGAGACAGCATGAGTGAGGGAGGGGCAGAGAGAAAAGGAGACAGAGAATCCCAAGAAGGCTCTGCACTATCATCATGGAGCCTGATGCGGGCTCGAACTCTGTGGAACTGGAACAGTGAGATAATGACCTGAGCCAAAACCAAGAGTCAGATGTTTAACTGACCAAACGACCCAGGTGCCCTGAAAGAATATAGCTTTCTGTATCTGATAGTTCTGGGTTTGAATTCTGGATATTGATCAGAGAAATTGATCTCTCAGTTTGCATCCTCTCTAAAAGTGGGGGTAAAAATACCTAACTTATAGATATCTTATAAATATCAAATGATTTAATATATAAGAAAATATTATCTATAAAATGTCTGTAATGATGATAACAATGAGCCTCAAAGTCTTGTGGTTGAATTCAGGAAAAAGCAGTTGTGAAAATCAAATTGGAGTCTTATCAAATGGAAATTCTTGGGCCATTTCTAATTTAGAATGGCATTTCAAAATATACATGAAAGCTACTCAAAAGAACTGAAAGAGAACCTTTCTTTACCCTGAATTTCTAACATTGAAGTTTCTAGTAAGGGATATGACCAACAATCCCTTCTACTTTCTTTAAAATTGTCCCATTCAGGGACAGAGCTAGGTTTTGCAAGGCTTCAAGCACATCCAATTTGTGAGTCTTTCTTTAACAGAAGGAATGCAAACATTAAAAATATAAAATTAGGTTTGAAAATGAATATTCATGTAGCATAAGGTATTATAATAAATTACTGTAGACTATATGAGTCAGGCCCCTTTTTCTGAGATCTCTTTAGGTAATTTACAAGTAATTCTTAGAGATGCTTTCTGGTTGCTACCTCACTTATCCTACATGAACACTGTTCAATTCTTGGCACCTCCCAGCCCTCATAGGGGCAGGAGCACGTGAGCACTCTGAAGCTTAAATCTCATCAGGTTCACAGCAAATCCACTTCTGGTTCCACTTTAAGTCACTTTAGGTCATCTCGAACTAGTAAAGCAATAGCAAAGTCAGTTCTTATTGTATTTTAATTTTTTCTTAAAGCATCATGCATTGGCAACCAAATTTAAAATAAATGCCTAGTCTACTTTTCAGTAACTCAGGCCTCCTAGAGAACTGTTTTTCAACACAAACCGTACATTAGAATGATCCAGGGCACCTTTAAAAAATATCAATGCCTGAGCCTCATTCCGGGAGATTCTGATGTAAGTGGTCCTTACTGGGGCCGAAACATCATTTAAAAAGTCTCAAAATAATTCTCATGTAAAGCCAGGGAATTGAAAGATTCTAAAATATTTATTATATTTGGCAAGTAAAATCTACATTTTTATTGGTCATTGGAAATCAAACAGTATATTATCTCTTAATTTCAGATTGCTTATGGGATAAAACTACTCACACATACTAAGTACTCACTTAAGAATGCCCCAAGCAGAGGAGAGAGGAGGAGCAGAAAGGAATTTGGAAAATTCCAAATTTATTTTTCCTAGAAAAATAAGGATCAGACAAATAAGAAAGAACATGATAAGTATTTTTAAATTTTATTTTAGAGAGAGAGAGAACAGGGAAGAGGAGCAGATTTAGAGAGAGAGAGAGACAGACAGACAGAAAGAGAAAGAGAGAGAATCTTAAGCATACTCAGTAATTAGCATGAAGCCTGATGTGGGGTTTGACTCCAGGACCCTGGGATCATGACCTGAGTGGAAATCAAGAGTGAGACGCTCAACTAACTGAGCCCCAATGATACATATTAATACACTTTTGTTGACGACAATTACAAACCAAAGAAGGGAAAATGTAAAATAAATGAAAAGGAAAAGTACCAAGCAAGGTAATAAAATACAAGTAGATGTTAAATATCCCTGGATGACTCAAAATTGCTAGTTGTAGCACATCTGTAGGTGGGGGCTTTTTTTTTCCATACATCAAATTAAAGATTCTGACAGCATGACATGTTATGACATGATAAGTTCTGTCATTTTGATTTTTCTTTCTTCCTTCTCTATCGGTTTTATTTAATAGCAAACATGAATTTTCCTGGACACAATTGTAGCAATTATTATTCAGCTTTTCAGTCTACCAAGGGGAAGATACAATGGGAAAATAAATAAATAAAATAAAACTGTAGTTCAACACAAGATAAGAAAAAAATCATTCACCCTGTTTTAAAAAAAAATAGAAAGTGTCAGTTCGGGAAAGAATTTTTTTAAATCTTTTATTTTTGGTATTCAGTGTGATTCCACTTAGCTTCAGAGTTGGCAAGGACTGAAAGGAGAAATGATGTCTATTCAGATCAAAATAAGTAGATAGTTGAGAAAATGACCTAATTTAGTTGTTTTCAAAATCTCCTTTTGCTCTGGAATCCTTTATTCCAACAAAATCTTACTCAAAAGCTCAATATGAAAGCAGAAATAGCAGAGCTGGCCTGGGTGAGAAGAAACTCAGGAAGGTTCAGATAGGACCCTTGATGGGTGGGGTGAAAGTGCCTTGTGACTTTTTGCTTTTGCTTTCATTAACCCTTGTGGCACATCCTAGAACCATAAGGAAGATATGAAAAATGGTTTAAAAGCTACTAATCCAGAGAATGCAAGTTCAAGATTCTGCTGCTAACAAAATAAACTTTTTGTAAAAGATAAAATGATTTTTTCCACTGGTATCAACAGAGATAAACAGTGATTTGTTTTGTATATTAATAATGTGCAAGCTCTACACTCTAAAAGAATCTACTGAAATGTGACATACACTTGAATTCATGACACATTTACTGAGCACCTCCACATGTAATGAATTCTACAAGAAGCTACAGGTATCAAGGACAAAATGAAAGAACGAGTAGAAAGGGAAGGAGAAAGATCTTTTAATCAATTTCATTTATTATCTATTGTTTCAGCATCTATCGTGTATCAGACATTCTTCTGGGCACTTAAAAAACATAAATGGCTCCAACAGGAAATATGCAAGCCCTCTGAAGAACATATTTTCCAATGTAGGAACATAGAAAATAAATAATAAACACTATGAAAAAGCGTGATGGAGACATGCAAAGAGAAAGAGGGTTTGGGAATGATGGAGGTGTAGTCGCAATTTCAAGTAGGAGTTACAATCGGCCTTACTGAGAAGGTAACATCTGAGAAAGACTTGAAGTAGTTGAAAGAGTAAAGCCTGAAGATATCTTAAGAACATCATTCCAAGCAGTGGGAAAAAGCGGTAGAGAGGCTCTGGGATGGGAGTGAATTCTGCTGGAGGAATAAGGTGTAGCTAGCATGATTTAAGAGAGAGATTAGTAGAAGCTGGGGTCAGTAAGGTATGAACAGAGCATGGTGGGCCACACAGATCTTATAGACCATTGTGTGGCTCTCTAACTCTGAGTGTAATGGTGACCTAATGCAAGGATTTGAGCAGAAACATGATATGCATTCACTTTTATACTAAAAGGATTATTTTAGTTGCTCTGCTGAGAGCTAGTTGGGGCTTGGGGAGAGGACAAGTATAAAAGCAAGAAGATCTTTTAGAAGGTTATTTGAAATAAGAAAATGGTGATTTGGACTAGGAGGTAATGAGGCATAGAAGATTTTGGATTTTTTAAGGTAGAAATAGCAGAGTCCTCTAGTCTATTGAATAGATGGATATTATGAGAGAAAGAGAAGAGTCAAGAATTACTCCAAGTTTTTTGGCCAAGGAAATTGAAATAATGGAGTGGGCGTTAACTGAGACAGGGAAGGGTGATGGCTTAGCAGCTTTGAGGAGGAAGATCAGAAATTGTTTTGGACATTTTAGGTTGTGATGTCTACTAGTCATACAAGTAGTGATGCTGAATGAGTTGGAGGAATATATCAGCAGTTAAAGACTTATGTCTGAAATGGAGATATATATTTAAGAGTCATTGTCAAAAATGGATGATATTTAAAGCCATGAGGCTAATAAAATCACCAAAAGAGAGAATATAAAGAGAAGAAAACAAAGATAATACGTTGGGGAAACATTAAGAGACAAAAAGGTTTAATGCATTAAATGGCATTTTAGGTGTGCCTCAAATGTTAAGCAAAATTCTTATAAGCATGTGAGTCAAGACAAAAGATCATTTTTGGCCATTTGCTTTCCAATAACTAATTATGTAACTGATTTGGTGAGAAACTGATTTTCTCATTTCATCACCTATTGGCTTTGGAAATGTTCAGTGTGGTTTTTACCTGGATCATGGTGCTCTCAGTTCAGTTATTTGGGGCATCTATTGATGTAACTCAATATATATGCTCAGTCCAGGTTTTAATCCATCAGACTACATTCAAAAAGGAGTCATCTTGAAGCCAGAATGTATTGCTTTCAAACACAGGAAGATGCATCCCCAGCTTCAAATTATTTAAGGCCAATTCAAATACCTACTAGAATTGCTAAATTGCATAATCATAGTACTTTCCAGCTGAAAAACACTCATGAAATGAGCCCTTTACTGGCTTTTGTCTTCCAGTGAACCACTTGGTTCAACAACACTGAATTCTCACTTCTCCAAATGCACCATTGCTTGTCCTCCCAATGCTTTTGATCACATTCCTATCTCCACTGATGATGTTTTCCTTTCTAGTTTCCCGATTTCCAAATACCATATTTCATTTCAAGGGCTAATTCAATCCTTGCTGCTCTTTTCCCAAGATGGAAGGAATGACTTCCTTTTTGAAAGGCCACAGTCAGGGCGCCTGGGTGGCGCAGTCGGTTAAGCGTCCGACTTCAGCCAGGTCACGATCTCGCGGTCCGCGAGTTTAAGCCCCGCGTCAGGCTCTGGGCTGATGGCTCAGAGCCTGGAGCCTGTTTCCGATTCTGTGTCTCCCTCTCTCTCTGCCCCTCCCCCGTTCATGCTCTGTCTCTCTCTGTCCCAAAAATAAATAAACGTTGAAAGGCCACAGTCTTTTTCTATGCTTTTCTCAAGGTATATATCAATACCAACCTCATATTGGAACTTCTTGTGTCATGTCTAGCCCCACTACTTGATTCCCAGTATTTGGAGAAGAGGAATTAGGAGTTAATAATAAGCATGGTCTCTGACATATCGGAGATGCACCAAAAAATATTAACGTACAAATGACATTTTCCATACTACATTTGTGAGTTAAGTTTTGACCTCTTTTCATTTATCTGTATCTTTATTTCATTTACATTGCCTGTTACTTTTTTAAAGCAATTACAGCCAGAATATAGATGCAATTGAAGACAAATATGAGTTAATAAAGCTGATGATTGGAAAGGGAAGAGATTGTTATGGTGGCTCTTTTAATTTTGTGAAGAAAGAACAATCATGGGAAGTGGAGGGAACCTTATTTTATTGTGCACTCACTGCTATGTGTCAAGGGCTTTATATCTGATCCTCTCTCACTCTCAAAAGTGCATATAAACTGTATGTTCAGTATTCCCACCTTGCAGATAAGGGAGATAAAATTCAAGGATGTGAAATAACCTTCCAGAGGTCACATAACTAATGTGCAGGGACTCAGGTCCTTTGATCCCCAAATCTCCCAAATCTATGTCTTTTCCTATTGTATTTAACTGCCTCTCCAGGCTTTTGGCCTTTGCTACACTATAAATTCAACAGAAACGCTTTGAAGGTTTCTTTTATTTAAATGCAAATTTATGAAAATTCCAAGTCAAGCAAATTCTGCAGTATAGGATCTGGAGCATCTGAAGATTACCTGAGAAAGTATTGTGAAGGGCACTAAAAGCATCGACTCAGGAAGCAAAAGTGCAAACTACGTGGTACCTGGAAAATATGAGGAATTACTTAAATAAGCCCCACCTCTTTGTTAAAAAGGTCATCATAACATAGGAAGAAAACCACTTCTAATTAGAAGTAACAAAATGATTCTTAGGCAGTTGACTTGTTTTTCACACTCCTTTCTAGGAAATATCTCTAGAAGCACCAAAGTTGTTTTGATTCTAACTGTGTTTACTTTAATAAGGCTACTTTTTAAATGATCTTGCATAACAGTCAGTTCTGAAAGACAGAGCCTGCTCAGTCAGAGCCCTGAAATTCAAAACAAAGCCTAGCAGCAAATTGATAATTCAGAGAAGGTATAAAAATAGAACCTTGGATCTCTCCTGGGCATTAGTATCACATTTTTTTCCTAAAGAAGAAAAGAACTTTCTGTTACCTCATAGTCTTTCCATAAGCAGCAGAGATCAAAGGGAAATAATTTATTTTTAATGTTGGCATGGGAGATGTAACTTGAAATTTGGCCATCACTTTACCTTAGATTGGTTTATGGCTGAAGCCAATCTGAGCTGTTTAGAGTAGGAGAAATTTGCTATTTCCTGGAAACTCAAACTGTAGAAACAATTCATCATTTAATTAAATGCATTAAGGATACACTGCATGCTGATTCCTGTGGTAGATAATTGTGACACAGAGATAAAAGAAACAGTGCCCTCCTTAAGGGGCTGTCTGTCTGTTAGGTAGGATAGAGGTAGAAATCTAGAGGGTGAAGGAGAGAGTAGGCTGGAGGTGATTTAAATTACTCAAGTTAAATAATACAGGGCTAATCCATTTTATAACATGAAAGACATAATCCAAACTTGAAGGTAATAAAAATACTAAATGTTCAAGATAATGTTTATTAAAGAAATTATTTAGCCTTCAGAATTCTGCAGCTGAAGACAATAATGCTGGAGCTGCCATCCTGAAGCATTAGAAGGCCAGTGGATCTCACCTTAATCCTACCATAGAATCACAGATGCTGAAACAGAAACCCCATAGATATAGCCATTGCATTTGTATTTTTAAACATCTTCCAAATGATTCTAATGATTAGCCAAGATTGTAAACCATTGGTTAAGAAAGGAGAAATTGAGAGGTAATGATTTCCTGGGGGAAAAAAAAGAGGTAGGTGGAGAAAGCATTTTCAATTTTAGTAGGGGTTATAGGGAAACTGGGAAAAAAAGACAAAAGGAGAAGAAGCAGTAGAAGAGGGTGAGGAAAAAGAAAGAAGGAAAAAGATGATTGTGTGTTCTTGCTCCTGTCACAATGGCAAGATTGTTTTTGTTCCTCTCTTTTTGCGAATTCATTTGCCCAAACAGATTACCAGTCGGATTTAGTCTGCATTCCCATCTCTTTGAGTTTGAAGGAAAACAATTATCTCTCATAATTTTTCTTTAAGAGTAGAGATTTATAGTAGATCTGTCTTTGCGTTCCTTCTAGGAAATCCCCTCCCGGAAAATAGCATAGCAACTAGGAAACACATAAAGTCCTCTCTCAAATGTGACTTATTTGTTACACACACACACACACACACACACACACACACACACACACAGACACGCACACACACACGCACACACACACACACACGTCTGTCTATCTACAGAGAAAACATCCACTTAATATGTGCTATGCCTTAACATTTTTAGGAGGAAGCTGTGGAGGTATCAGGTGAACATGAACTCTACTATTATGAATTGAGTTATGTCCCCACAGGTATGTTGAAGTCCTAACCTCCAGTACCTGTGAATATGACCTTTTATTGGAATTAGGGCCTTTGTAGATGTCATCTGGTTAAGACAAGGTCATTAGGGTGAGTCCTTGTCCAATATGACTGGTGTTTACATAAGGAACACACAATGATAATGCTATGTGACCCCAGGGGGAAAGATTGAAGTACTTCATCTCCAAGTCAAGGAACATCTGGATCTACCAGAAGCTGGAAGAGGCAAAGAAATTTCCTTCCCTAGAGGCTTTATAGGGAACATGGCCCTCTGCCAACACTTTCATTTCGAGCTTCAAACTTCCAAAACTTGTGATAGAATAAATTTCTGTTGATTTAAGTCACCAAACCTGTGGTGCATTGTTACAGCAATCTTAGGAAACCAACATGCCTACCTTTACTTGGCAGGAACCAAATATCATCTACCCTATTATTTAGTGGATAAAATTTTTAGAGATTACCAAAAAAGGAAGAAAATAGATCCATTGCTTTCTTTCTTATACAATTCATCATGTAGAGATGTAATTAAATGAGCGATCACATAAGCTGAGATACTTGTTAAGTGGGAAAGAACTTACATGATGTCATGGGAGCTTATTAGTCAATTTAGTCTAATTTAGTCAATGGAGAAAGAGGTTGCAAGTGAAGTCAAAGAAAGGCTTTCAAGAGGAAAGTCTATTTAGATTGATAACCTGAAAGGTGAGAAGAGAGCAGAAGGAAGGTATTCCAGGGAAAAGGAAATATGTACATGAACTAGACTTGAGATATCCATGACATAACTAAGGAATACACACATGAGGTTGTAGGCTAGAGTCTCTCCTACATAATCCTGGTAAAGGATGTCATGTGCATCATGAAATTTGGCCATTATACTTTGATCTCTTGTCCTCTCCTTGACATTCCTTTAGCATCTCAACACCAGAAGTTTCCTGGCTTTTATTAGTTTCTTTTATTTTGTAAACTCTGATTCAGGATTTAAGTTCTGTTCATGAATTCCAAAGGATCCTGGTATTAGATATAATCTTAATTGGGGGGAAAAATGAGGCTGTTTTTTTCTGTCTCTAGGTTGCCATTTCAGGATACTTTTACAGAAGGTAAAGGGACGGGGTGCCTGGGTTGCTCAGTTGGTTAAAACTTCTGACTTTGGCTCAGATCATGATTTTGTGGGTTCGTGGGTTCAAGCCCCACATTGGGCTTGCTGCTGTCAGCACAGGGCTCACTTTAGATCTTCCATACCCCTCTCTGGGCCCCTCCCCTGCTTGTGCTCTTTCAAAAATAAAATAAAACATTAAAAAAAAGAAGGTTAAGGGAGAACATACATAAAATGTCTGGATAGATAGGTAAATAGATAGATAAAAGGTTCAAGATAACTGTTCTCAAATTACAACCTGAGGAAAAATATCCAATGCATTAATTTATTCTATCATTATTCCTCAAATAAGTTTGAGGAATGCTGAGTTGTAGAGGTAACAGGCATTTTGTTCACTTGTTTTGCTGTAAGAATTCTCAGAGACTTTAATACATAAAGAAAATTGTGAATATCCAAGAGAAAATTAGAGTATCAGTTCTTTCCATTGTTCTGTTTTAAATATTTTACAGAAAGAAGTAGGTATTCGTTGCTTATTTGCTTATTTTTATGTTTTAAGATTCTGACTTAGAGTGAGTCTTTACATGGATCAGGGCTCTGCCTCATACCACAGGAGCCAAAAAACACCCAACATTTGTTTTCCTTCAAACAAGGCAGCTAGAATTTAAGGAAATAACCTAAGCTTTGCCAGTAGATTCTTCCAAAGGACTTTCATCTGGAACCAATGACGGGAGAAAGCAGAGGCACAGTTTAGAAGTCCCCTCATGGAATGGGGACAACATCTTATGAACAGTGCATCAGTGCTAGTGGTAATTAGTGTCTGGTGGCAGGGAAAAACTTCTAACAAGACTGCTACTGTGCTCCCAGCTACAAAGGATCCTGCCATTAACCAAGGTGGATGCTCAACTAACTATCAACTTAAGAGCTAACCACTATCTTCCCAATATGTTTTTTTTTTTTGACATTCAATTCAATTTTCTTTGGTTGTAACCAAGAATATGTTCGTAGGGCATCTCTGATGGTAGTGCTGCCAGGAACATATTTTGTGGGAAAATACTTTACTAATACACATATATCCTCCCAAATAATATCATCAGCCATGTCCTTTTAGCCATCTCTGACCAAGGCCCAGATTCTTCTGATAGCCCAATCCCCTCCAAGGCCTCCTAGAGGCTTAAGAATGGAAGGTCTATGTTATATGTTCTGAAGGCAGCTCGCATATTCTAATTCACTATGTGTTTCAGGCCAACAAGTCTTTTTTTTTAAGTTTATTTTTATTTATTTCAAGAGACATATAGAGAACAAGCAGGGGAGGGGCAGAAAGAGAGGGAGACATACAGGCTCATACACATGAACCGTGAGCATGACCTGAGCTGAGTTCAAGAGTTAGATGCTTAACCGACTGACCCACCCACGCACCTCCAGGCCCACAAGTCTTAATCGTAGAGCACTTCTAACCTCTCCTCCCATATTTTACTTGTTCTTCTCCTGGCTCCAATGAGAAAGGATCAGGTTCTCTGTGATAGAATGTTATCATTTATTGATTGTGCTGCATGAAAAAGTATATTATGTATAGACTATAAAGTTGGTCAAACCTGGGATGGAATCCTCCTTTGACAATGTACATGTTGAATGAAAAACAGCAAGGGAAGGCCAATGTCCTTCAAAGTACATTTCTTTTGATGAATTCCCCAAACCAGTTGGTGGTTAGTTATCTTCAGCTTAGACATGGAGAATTTTGCAGTCAAGTTCTCCAAATGTTTGTGTATACAGCCTAGAATTTCCTTTTTGTGATAACAGTATTGCTTTAGGCTAAATTACTTAACAATCTCAGTTTCTCTAAGATTCACGGACTCGTGTATAAAATGAGATGTAATAGTGAGTATTCTGTTACAAGTGTCAGAAAAACTGGTTTAAGCTGGGTTCAGCTGAAAAGACTTTTTAAAAATTTTTATGTAACTGAACACATCATCTGAAGTTGAGGCTTGATCCAGGATTCAAATAATATCACCTGAACCCAATTTCTATCTCTACTTTTTATAGCGTTTTATAGCATCTCTACTTTTTTGCTTTTATAACTTTACCATTCATTCGCTCATTCATTCATCCATTCCATCTGTAGCAGTTTAATCTAAGACACCAAAATCAGAAACTCCCAAAGGTATATCCCAGTTCAGTCACAGAGGAAAATAGACATGTAAAATAGAAATTTTAGGGGAAATGCCATTGTCATTCATACTGTTTATGAACTGCTGACCGCTCAGACTTGTCACATGCTTCACCCCTACTGTCAATCCACAGGAAGTTAATTAACAAAATGGAGAAGGGATAGCTTCCAGAAGGAAATTGAGATTTATTAAAAAGGTTTAGAATGAATGGATATTAAGATGCAAAAAATAGCAGATAACTACAATATACTAGTTTTCTGTAAAGCTTATATAATATGTATAAAATGGAAGGAACAATGGCACATGGGGGAACTGAGACATTTTAATCATAGCATTCTATTCTACCAGTGCATAATATTTAAGTGTACTATAATCTAGATTAAAGTCCCAACTCTCACATCAAAGACAAGATGCTATGCTAAAATTATGTGATGGTGCTAAAACATTAATCTTTTTGTACACAATAGGAGGTAGAGAAAGGTAACTAGTCCTTGTGACTGTGAAGAATGGTCCACCTGATTCTTCTTTTTGACACTTATATTTGGAGAATCAAACTCATGACCTGTTTTCTTTAATATGGCTGGTACAATAAAAGGGGCCTAAAGTCTCCTAATTGGAGAGATGTATCTTCCATTCATACCTTGGAATTCTATCTTAGAAACTAGGAAGGGATTCAGGGAGAAAGAGTTCTGTGTCACCCTGTTTGACTTGCCTATTAAGTAAAAATTCTTGTGGCTTTCATGTTTTCTATTCCAGTTGACTAGAAAGCTATGCTAGGGCTGGTTGCCAAATTTTAACTACAAATATAGAGTGCTTAATAGGCCTGGAATATCATTTGAGTCTCTGTCTTGTAGGTTTTTAGTATTCAAGGCTATGACCATGATTCAAAAACTTTTAATCACAGTTATGTCCTTCTTGCAGACCTAACCACGAAGATATGGCCCTTCCCTTTCCATGGACAGATTAGGATTCACACATCAAACACCGAGGCAGAGAGTGGCTCTTTCCTTTTGTCCTGCAGGCTTTATTCTTATCTCGCCTAGTTATTTTATAGTCTCAGTGCTGACATGATCAAGTAAGGGGTTCCTGGCAGTGTCTATCTGATCCCAGCCCAGGAAATGAGGCAGGAAGAGGAGACCAGTCACATCGAGTCATTTTTCCTGAGAAGATGCAGTTGATCACACAGTTTATTGACTTAGCTGAGTTTGTTTGTTTGATTTGGTTTGGTTTGGTTTTTGAGAGAGACAGAGAGAGAGAGAGAGAGAGAGAGAGAGAGAGAGAGCGCATGAGTAGGGGAGAGAAATTTATTTATTTATGTTGAGAAAGAGAGAGAGATGCAGGAAGGGCAGACGGAGAGGAAGAGAGAGAGAATCCCAAGCAGGCTCTGTGCTGTCAGCATGGAACATAGTTCAGGGCTCGAACTCATGAACCATGAGGTCATGACTTGAGCCAAAGTCAAGAGTTGGACTCTTAACTGACTGAGCCACCTGGGTGCCCCAACTTAACTGACTTTTTGCTACCACAGAGATCTATGTATTAGGCAGCTCAGATTGCCATAACCAAATGCCATAGACTGGTGGACTTAAGTAACAAAAATTAATTTTCATATAGTTTTAGAAGCTCAAAGTCCAAGATCAAGAAGTGGGCAGGGTGGATTTCTGATGAGAGCTCTCTTCTTGACCTGAAGAAACCTGTCTTCTCTCTGTTTGTGGATAGAAGATGATCTGTAGGTCTCTATCTCTTCTTACAAAGCCACCAATCCTATTGGATAGAGCCATACCCTTATGACCTCATTTAACCTAAACTATATCCGTGAAGGCCCTATTTCCCAATATTGTCACATTGGGATTTAGGACTTGGACATAAAAAAGTGAGAGGGGCACCTGGGTAGTTCAGTCAGTTGGGCTTCCAACTTTGGCTCAGGTCACAATCTCATAGTTCGTGAGTTCAAGCCCTGCATTGGGCTCTGGAGCCTACTTCAGATTCTGTGTCTCCCCCTCTCTCTGCCCCTCCCCTACTCACGTTTTCATATGCTCTCTTTCAAAAATAAGTACACATTAAAAAATTAGGGGGGCATAATTCAGTCCATAACAGTAAGAGCAAGCAAAATTCAGGCCACTCAAATTTGTTGTCATTAGAAATCATTCCTCTGTTTATCCTTTCTTTGTGTGGTGAAATGGGACCACTGGTCAAAATTTTACAGAAGCAGAAAAAAATGACTTAAAAAATAAGTATGATACCTCTTTAACTATTTGTGTGATCTGAAAATTTCCCAGGAAAGGAGCTTTATAAAATATGTATTGATATACTCTTCACAGCATGATTCCTCCTCAACAGCCCCCACAGTCTTTTTTCACCAAGAATCTAAGACTGTCTGGAGGGAATGTCAATTTGTCTATGAGGTGCTTTCAACTCTGCTTTCTGCCTGGTACTTTCTAGTCCTGAGGCTCTCATTAAACACATACATTTCCTCCCTTCCTGTCTCTCCCCTTTTCTCTCTCAACACCTGCTCCATAATATCATAGATTTTTTTCTCTTACTCATTAGAAGTGAGCGCATTCTAAATTAGTCTTCCCTTCTTCATTTTAATTGGATAATCACTTTCCCTTTTAGATTAAACAAATCATTTACAGACACAATCTGCATGCCTGTGCTTAATTTAGGGATGGGTATTTACTAGAAGGCTGGAAGAGGCTCCTATCAGAATCTGACCAGCCTTTCTAATATGGCATTAAGATCCAGGAAATAGCAAAATAATATGGCCAAAAATTTAATAGATTCTAACATACTATCTGATTTTATTTCTCAAAATTCATTCATTATTATTTAAATGACAAAGAATAGAATTAACTCAGACTTTACTGAGATCCTATTATGTGCCAGACAATGTGCCTGGTGCTAAAAATACAATAGGACAAGATATAGTCCCTGACAGAAAGCTCTGTCTAGCAGGAGAGGTGAACAAGAAAACCTTTGCTATTTAGTATTGGATGTAGTGAAAAACAGGGTGAAAGTCCTGGGCATCTGAGAATGAATACTGAGAGAGTAGAGGGAACCTTCTTAGAGGATACAAATACTTTTTTTTTCCTAATAATGCTCATGTAGGCAAAGAACATAGCATAAATTTAATAAATTTATATTAACTTATGTTTATAAATTTCAATGAAATATAATAGAGATTTTAAAAGTCATTGTATAATCCTGGGATGGCATTCCTGTGTGGGTAGCTCAGTCAGTTACTCATCTGACTCTTGATTTCAGTTCAGGTCATGATCTCAGAGTCGTGAGATGGAGCTCCGTGTCGGGCTCCACACTGATCCTGGAGCATGATTGGGATTCTGTCTCCTCCTCTCTCTGCCTCCCCCACTCATGCACTCTCTCTCTCTCTCTCAAAAATAAATTTAAAAAAAAGCATTAACAAAGTGTAATCCTAAAACCCTAAGAGTTTAACATTTGAATGTACTTCCTTAAAATTTTCCCAAATACTTCTGTGGGTATTCTTGTAAACTTTTTAAAATGCATACATAAGCGTGATAATTACACTCACACACACAGAGAATTTTAATTATATATATGTAATTTCCATTTTTATTTAACATTTTATCATGAGTCTATCATTTTATTAAACATTCTTCTGTAAAAACATTACTGATATTTGTTAAATGTATCGTATAATATAGTTTATAACTGAACAATAAGGCTAGAAGGTAGACTTCTTATCAGTTATAGATGGAATATTTTTAGTTACAATGGTTAATTGACTCCTTAAGCTGATTTGATAAATAACGAAGTCCAAGTCTGGTGTCTTTTAGTACATGCTTGTTACTTTCTACTATACCCTTTAAACTTTTTTTTTTAACATTTATTTATTTTTCAGAGACAGAGACAGAGTGTGAGTGGGGCAAGGACAGAGAGAGAGAGAGAGGGAGACACAGAGTCCCAAGCATGCTCCAGGCTCTGAGCTGTCAGCACACAGCTTGGCTCGAACTCACGAACTGTGAGATCATGACCTGAGCCGAAGTCAGATGCTTAACCGACTGAGCCACACAGGTTCCCCTCTAGTATACCCTTTAAGGATTTATTTTCACAAATACACTGGAAGAGGGGCGCCTGGGTGGCGCAGTCGGTTAAGCGTCCGACTTCAGCCAGGTCACGATCTCGCGGTCCCTGAGTTCGAGCCCCGTGTCGGGCTCTGGGCTGATGGCTCAGAGCCTGGAGCCTGTTTCCGATTCTGTGTCTCCCTCTCTCTCTGCCCCTCCCCCTTTCATGTTCTGTCTCTCTCTGTCCCAAAAATAAAATAAACGTTGAAAAAAAAATTAAAAAAAAATACACTGGAAGACTTTCTATTTGTGGTAAATTTCTGTCCTGTGGCTGAATAAGTTAAATATTTCGTTCTGAGTTTACTAGCATTTCCCTTCAGAGGTGAATAAGCTTAGTGAGTGAGAACATAGGATTCATTTTATCTAGTTTTTTAAAAAAATATTTTTAACACTTATTTATTTTTGAGACAGAGAGAGACAGAGCATGAATGGGGGAGGGTCAGCGAGAGAGGGAGACACAGAATCTGAAACAGACTCTAGGCTCTGAGCTGTTAGCACAAAGCCCGACGCGGGGCTTGAACTCACGGACTGTGAGATCATGACCTGAGCCGAAGACAGATGCTTAACTGACTGAGCCACCCAGGCGCCCCTCATTTTGTCTAGTTTTAAATCATGGCATTTCCATTTATTACCGGTATCATTTGGACAAGTTACCATCCCTTTGTTTATCCCAGGAGCCTCAATTTTAAAAAGGAGAATATCAGAAATTGGACCCTTATATTTCACTATACTAAAAATTAACTAGAAACAGATTTAAAAAGTTAAACATAAAACCTGTAACCATAAAACTCCTAGAGTAAAACAGGGATAAAAGCTCCTTGACTTTGGTCTCAGCAATGATTTTTTGGATATGACACCAAAGGCATAAGCAACCAAGGCAAAAATAAATTAATAGGACTATTTCAAACTAAAAGCCTCTGCCCAGCCAAGAAAAATAAATGAAAAGGCTACCTATAGAATGGAAGAAAACATTTGCAAACCGTAGATCTAATAAGGGCTTAATATCTAAAATATATGAGGAGCTCATACTACTTAATAGCAAAGAAACAAATAGGCCACTTAGAAATAAGCAAAATCCTGAATAGACATACTTCCAAAGAACACATACAAATGGCCAACAGGTATGTAAAATGGCATTCAACATCATCACCAAAAAAATGCAAATCAAAACTATAGTGAGGTATCTATCATCTCACAGTGCTGGTGGGAATGTAAATTGGTACAGCCATTATGGAAAACAGGATGGTGATCCCTCAAAATATTAAAATTAAAGCTACCACACGATTGAGCAATTATACCTCTGGATATAAATCCAAAGGAAATGAAATCAGTATCTTAAAAAGATACTTTTACTCCCATGTTCACTGCAGCATTATTCACAATAAGTAAGATATGGAAACAATCTAATTGACCATCAATGGATAAAGATTATACACACACACACACACACACACACACACACACATGAATATTATTCAGCTATAAAAAGGAATTCATACCATCTGCAACAACTTGGACATCGTCATGTTGTATACCTTGAATATGTACAATTTTTGTCAATTTTACCTTGATAAAACTGGAAAAAATACAAATAAGAATAATAGTTGCTATTTCATATGGTTTGTAATGAGAATTGAGTTTATTTTTATAGTTTTCTGTTGCCCTATAACAAATTACCAGAAATTTAGAGGCTGCAAGCACCTAGTTATTATCTCACAGTTTTTATAAGTCAGAGGTATGGCATGGCATGTGTCAGTTTTCTGCTCTGGGTATGACAACACTAAAATCAGAGTGTAGACCAAACTATGTTAGTGCCTGGAATCTCTGAGGGTAAATAGACTTCTACTTACATTCTTGCTGCTGGCAGAATTTGTTTCCTTGTGGTTGTGGTGCTTTGGTTCCTGTTTGCTTACTGGCTATCAGCTGGAGGCCAGTGTCAGCATCTGTAGGCCACCATATTCCTTGACACATGACTTGCTTCCTCTTTAAGCCAGCAATGGGACATCAAATACTTTTCATGCTTCAAATCTTTGACTTCCTTCAGTTACCAACCGGAGAAAATCTTCTCCTTTTAAAAGGCTTATGTGATTTGCTCAGCTTACCTGGAAAATCTCCCTATCTTAAGGTCAACTGTGCCAATAATAACATAGCCTAATCATATAGGAAAATCCATCAGAATTATAATCCATGAGATTATGTGGGATGCATACACCAGGGAGTGGGAAATCTTGGGTAACATTTTAGAATTCTGCCTAACATCTCATACTTGTAAAATCCTTAGAAAACTCACCATTCACATAAACAGTTAACAAATGTTCGATATTACTTTATAACTGAAATTTCAATATATAGTATTCCTTAGTAAAGAATCGTCAGACTTTAGAAGTATCACTACATAGTAAAACTGAAATCTACTATATATTTTTATTATTTTGTTAGGAAAAATTCTGAATGAAGATTAAAACACTCAATTTAAATTCAGAAAAGTATAAGGAAGATATCGTCAAAAAGGCTACTTTATGTAACAGAATTCAGAGATATTGGATAGTCTCAACCATGTGCATCTTCTGCCTTCTTCTGGTACTTTGAAGCATGACAAGACAATGTTTTCTTTCATAAGAGGAAATTTTAGAAAGTGTTGATTTTCTTTCTTTTTTTTTTTAATTTTTTTTTCAACGTTTTTTATTTATTTTTGGGACAGAGAGAAACAGAGCATGAACGGGGGAGGGGCAGAGAGAGAGGGAGACACAGCATCGGAAACAGGCTCCAGG